>NC_134831.1:97040344-97146317 GCF_004210375.1 Tachypleus tridentatus | reverse complement strand
ATACAGATTTGATTTGTTTGATTTGTATGTTATATACAGTTTGATTTGGGTATGTTATATACAGTTTGATTTGGGTATGTTATATACAGTTTGATTTGGGTATGTTATATACAGTTTGATTTGGTATATACAGTTTGATGTTATATACAGTTTGATTTGGGTATGTTATATACAGTTTGATTTGGGATTTGGGTTATGTTATATACAGTTTGATTTGGGTATGTTATATACAGTTTGATTTGGGTATGTTATATACAGTTTGATTTGGGTATGTTATACAGTTTGATTTGGGTATGTTATATACAGTTTGATTTGGGTGTGTTATATACAGTTTGATTTGGGTATGTTATTACAGTTTGATATATATACAGTTTGATTTGGGTATGTTTATATACAGTTTGATTTGGGTATGTTATATACAGTTTGATTTGGGTATGTTATATACAGTTTGATTTGGGTATGTTATATACAGTTTGATTTGGGTATGTTATATACAGTTTGATTTGGGTATGTTATATACAGTTTGATTTGGGTATGTTATACAGTTTGATTTGGTAGTTTTGATTTGGGTATGTGTTTGATTTGGGTATGTTATATACAGTTTGATTTGGGTATGTTATATATATACAGTTTGATTTGGGTGTGTTATATACAGTTTGATTTGGGTATGTTATATACAGTTTGATTTGGGTATGTTATATACAGTTTGATTTGGGTATGTTATTTGGTATACAGTTTGATTTGGGTGTGTTATATACAGTTTGATTTGGTTTGATTTGGATATGTTATATACAGTTTGATTTGGGTATGTTATATACAGTTTGATTTGGGTATGTTATATACAGTTTGATTTGGGTATGTTATATATACAGTTTGATTTGTTTTATATACAGATTTGGGTATGTTATATACAGTTTGATTTGGATATGTTATATACAGTTTGATTTGGGTATGTTATATACAGTTTGATTTGGGTATGTTATATACAGTTTGATTTGGGTATGTTATATACAGTTTGATTTGGGTATGTTATATACAGTTTGATTTGGGTATGTTTGATGTTTGATTTGGGTATGTTATATACAGTTTGATTTGGGTGTGTTATATACAGTTTGATTTGGGTATGTTATATACAGTTTGATTTGGATATGTTATACAGTTTGATATACAGTTTGATTTGGGTATGTTATATACAGTTTGATTTGGGTGTGTTATATACAGTTTGATTTGGGTATGTTATATACAGTTTGATTTGGGTATGTTATATACAGTTTGATTTGGGTGTGTTATATACAGTTTGATTTGGGTATGTTATATACAGTTTGATTTGGGTATGTTATATACAGTTTGATTTGGGTATGTTATATACAGTTTGATTTGGGTGTGTTATATACAGTTTGATTTGGGTATGTTATATACAGTTTGATTTGGGTATGTTATATACAGTTTGATTTGGGTATGTTATATACAGTTTGATTTGGGTATGTTATATACAGTTTGATTTGGGTATGTTATATACAGTTTGATTTGGGTATGTTATATACAGTTTGATTTGGGTATGTTATATACAGTTTGATTTGGGTATGTGTTATATACATGGGTATGTTATATACAGTTTGATTTGGGATATGTTATATACAGTTTGATTTGGGTATGTTATATACAGTTTGATTTGATTTGGATTTGGGTGTGTTATATACAGTTTGATTATATATACAGTTTGATTTGGGTATGTTTGATTTGGGTATATTATATACAGTTTGGTTTATATTAGATTTTGTATGTTATATACAGTTTGATTTGGGTGTGTTATATACAGTTTGATTTGGGTATGTTATATACAGTTTGATTTGGGTATGTTATATACAGTTTGATTTGGATATGTTATTTGGGTATATATACAGTTTGATTTGGGTGTGTTATATACAGTTTGATTTGGGTATGTTATTTGATTTGGGTGTGTTATATACAGTACAGTTTGATTTGGGTATGTTATATACAGTTTGATTTGGGTATGTTATATACAGTTTGATTTGGGTGTGTTATATACAGTTTGATTTGGGTATGTGTTTGATATATATACAGTTTGATTTGGGTATGTTATATACAGTTTGATTTGGGTGTGTTATATACAGTTTGATTTGGATTTGGGTGTGTTATATGTTATATACAGTTTGATTTGGTATGTTATATACAGTTTGATTTGGGTATGTTATATACAGTTTGATTTGGATATGTTATATACAGTTTGATTTGGGTATGTTATATACAGTTTGATTTGGGTATGTTATATACAGTTTGATTTGGGTGTGTTATATACAGTTTGATTTGGGTGTGTTATATACAGTTTGATTTGGGTATGTTATATACAGTTTGATTTGGGTATGTTATATACAGTTTGATTTGGGTGTTTTATATACAGTTTGATTTGGGTATGTTATATACAGTTTGATTTGGGTATGTTATATACAGTTTGATTTGGGTGTTTGATTTGTTATATACAGTTTGATTTGGGTATGTTATATACAGTTTGATTTGGGTATGTTATATACAGTTTGATTTGGGTATATTATATGTTATATACAGTTTGATTTGGGTGTGTTATATACAGTTTGATTTGGGTATGTTATATACAGTTTGATTTGGGTATGTTATATACAGTTTGATTTGGGTATGTTATATACAGTTTGATTTGGGTATGTTATATACAGTTTGATTTGGGTGTGTTATATACAGTTTGATTTGGGTATGTTATATACAGTTTGATTTGGGTATGTTATGTACAGTTTGATTTGGATATGTTATATACAGTTTGATTTGGGTGTGTTATATACAGTTTGATTTGGGTATGTTATGTACAGTTTGATTTGGGTATGTTATATACAGTTTGATTTGGGTATGTTATATACAGTTTGATTTGGGTATGTTATGTACAGTTTGATTTGGGTATGTTATGTACAGTTTGATTTGGGTGTGTTATATACAGTTTGATTTGGGTATGTTATATACACTTTGATATGGGTATGTTATATACAGTTTGATTTGGGGATGTTATATACAGTTTGATTTGGGTATGTTATATACAGTTTGATTTGGATATGTTATATACAGTTTGATTTGGGTGTGTTATATACAGTTTGATTTGGGTATGTTATATACAGTTTGATTTGGGTATGTTATATACAGTTTGATTTGGATATGTTATATACAGTTTGATTTGGGTATGTTATATACAGTTTGATTTGGGTATGTTATATACAGTTTGATTTGGGTATGTTATATACAGTTTGATTTGGGTATGTTATATACAGTTTGATTTGGGTATGTTATGTACAGTTTGATTTGGGTATGTTATATACAGTTTGATTTGGGTATGTTATATACAGTTTGATTTGGGTATGTTATATACAGTTTGATTTGGGTGTTTTATATACAGTTTGATTTGGGTATGTTATATACAGTTTGATTTTGGTATGTTATATACAGTTTGATTTGGGTATGTTATATACAGTTTGATTTGGGTGTGTTATATACAGTTTGATTTGGGTATGTTATATACAATTTGATTTGGGTGTGTTATATACAGTTTGATTTGGGTGTGTTGTGTACAATTTGATTTGAATATGTTAAATACAGTTTGATTTGGATATGTTATATACAGTTTGATTTGGGTGTGTTATATACAGTTTGATTTGGATATGTTATGTACAGTTTGATTTGGGTATGTTATATACAGTTTGATTTGGGTGTGTTATATACAATTTGATTTGGGTGTGTTATGTACAATTTGATTTGGATATGTTATATACAGTTTGATTTGGGTATGTTATATACAGTTTGATTTGGGTATGTTATGTACAGTTTGATTTGGATATGTTATATACAGTTTGATTTGGGTGTGTTATATACAGTTTGATTTGGGTATGTTATATACAGTTTGATTTGGGTATGTTATGTACAGTTTTATTTGGATATGTTATATACAGTTTGATTTGGGTATGTTATATACAGTTTGATTTGGGTATGTTATGTACAGTTTGATTTGGGTATGTTATATACAGTTTGATTTGGGTATGTTATGTACAGTTTGATTTGGGTATGTTATGTACAGTTTGATTTGGGTGTGTTATATACAGTTTGATTTGGGTATGTTATATACAGTTTGATTTGGATATGTTATATACAGTTTGATTTGGATATGTTATATACAGTTTGATTTGGGTGTGTTATATACAGTTTGATTTGGGTATGTTATATACAATTTGATTTGGGTATGTTTTATATACAGTTTGATTTGGATATGTTATATACAGTTTGATTTGGGTATGTTATATACAGTTTGATTTGGGTGTGTTATATACAATTTGATTTGAATATGTTAAATACAGTTTGATTTGGGTGTGTTATATACAGTTTGATTTGGGTATGCTATATACAGTTTGATTTGGGTATGTTATATACAGTTTGATTTGGGTGTGTTATATACAGTTTGATTTGGGTATGTTATATACAGTTTGATTTGGGTATGTTATATACAGTTTGATTTGGGTGTGTTATATACAGTTTGATTTGGGTGTGTTATGTACAATTTGATTTGGGTGTGTTATATACAGTTTGATTTGGGTGTGTTATATACAATTTGATTTGAATATGTTAAATACAGTTTGATTTGGGTGTGTTATATACAGTTTGATTTGGGTATGTTATATACAGTTTGATTTGGGTGTGTTATATACAATTTGATTTGGGTGTGTTATATACAATTTGATTTGGGTATGTTATATACAGTTTGATTTGGGTGTGTTATATACAGTTTGATTTGGGTGTGTTATGTACAGTTTGATTTGGGTATGTTATATACAGTTTGATTTGGGTGTGTTATATACAATTTGATTTGGGTGTGTTATGTACAATTTGATTTGGGTGTGTTATATACAGTTTGATTTGGGTGTGTTATATACAGTTTGATTTGGGTATGTTATATACAGTTTGATTTGGGTGTGTTATATACAGTTTGATTTGGGTATGTTTGTGTTATACAGTTTGATTTGGATATGTTATATACAGTTTGATTTGGGTGTGTTATATACAATTTGATTTGAATATGTTAAATACAGTTTGATTTGGGTGTGTTATATACAGTTTGATTTGGGTATGGTATATACAGTTTGATTTGGGTATGTTATATACAGTTTGATTTGGGTGTGTTATATACAGTTTGATTTAGGTATGTTATATACAGTTTGATTTGGGTATGTTATATACAGTTTGATTTGGGTATGTTATATACAGTTTGATTTGGGTATGTTATATACAGTTTGATTTGGGTGTGTTATATACAATTTGATTTGGGTGTGTTGTGTACAATTTGATTTGGGTGTGTTATGTACAGTTTGATTTGGGTGTGTTGTGTACAATTTGATTTGAATATGTTAAATACAGTTTGATTTGGATATGTTATATACAGTTTGATTTGGGTGTGTTATATACAGTTTGATTTGGATATGTTATGTACAGTTTGATTTGGGTATTTTATATACAGTTTGATTTGGGTGTGTTATATACAATTTGATTTGGGTGTGTTATGTACAATTTGATTTGGATATGTTATATACAGTTTGATTTGGGTATGTTATATACAGTTTGATTTGGGTATGTTATGTACAGTTTGATTTGGATATGTTATATACAGTTTGATTTGGGTGTGTCATATACAGTTTGATTTGGGTATGTTATATACAGTTTAATTTGGGTATGTTATGTACAGTTTTATTTGGATATGTTATATACAGTTTGATTTGGGTATGTTATATACAGTTTGATTTGGGTATGTTATGTACGGTTTGATTTGGGTATGTTATATACAGTTTAATTTGGGTATGTTATGTACAGTTTGATTTGGGTATGTTATGTACAGTTTGATTTGGGTGTGTTATATACAGTTTGATTTGGGTATGTTATATACAGTTTGATTTGGATATGTTATGTACAGTTTGATTTGGATATGTTTTATACACTTTGATGTGGGTATGTTATATACAGTTTGATTTGGGTATGTTATATACAATTTGATTTGGGTATGTTTTATACAGTTTGATTTGGATATGTTATATACAGTTTGATTTGGGTATGTTATATATAGTTTGATTTGGGTGTGTTATATACAATTTGATTTGAATATGTTAAATACAGTTTGATTTGGGTGTGTTATATACAGTTTGATTTGGGTATTCTATATACAGTTTGATTTGGGTATGTTATATAAAGTTTGATTTGGGTGTTTTATATACAGTTTGATTTAGGTATGTTATATACAGTTTGATTTGGGTATGTTATATACAGTTTGATTTGGGTGTGTTATATACAATTTGATTTGGGTGTGTTGTGTACAATTTGATTTGGGTGTGTTATATACACTTTGATTTGGGTGTGTTGTGTACAATTTCATTTGAATATGTTAAATACAGTTTGATTTGGGTGTGTTATATACAGTTTGATTTGGATATTTTATGTACAGTTTGATTTGGGTATGTTATATACAGTTTGATTTGGGTGTGTTATATACAATTTGATTTGGGTGTGTGATGTACAATTTGATTTGGGTATGTTATATACAGTTTGATTTGGGTGTGTTATATACAATTTGATTTGGGTGTGTTATGTACAATTTGATTTGGGTGTGTTATGTACAATTTGATTTGGGTGTGTTAAATACAGTTTGATTTGGGTGTGCTATATACAGTTTGATTTTGGTGTGTTATATAAAGTTTGGTTTGGGTATGTTATATACAGTTTGATTTGGGTGTGTTATATACAGTTTGATTTGGGTATGTTATATACAGTTTGATTCGGGTATGTTATATACAGTTTGATTTGGGTATGTTATGTACAGTTTGATTTTGGTATATTATGTACAATTTGATTCGGTATGTTGCATACAGTTTGATTTGGGTATGTTATATACAGTTTGATTCGGGTATATTATGTACAATTTGATTCGGTATGTTGCATACAGTTTGATTTGGGTGTGTTATATACAGTTTGATTTGTGTGTGTTATATACAGTTTGATTTGGGTATGTTACATACAGTTTGATTCGGGTATGTTATATACAGTTTGATTTGGGTATGCTATGTACAGTTTGATTTGGGTATATTATGTACAATTTGATTCGGTATGTTGCATACAGTTTGATTTGGGTATGTTATATACAGTTTGAGTCGGGTATATTATGTACAATTTGATTCGGTATGTTGCATACAGTTTGATTTGGGTGTGTTATATACAGTTTGATTTGGGTATGTTATATACAGTTTGATTCGGGTATATTATGTACAATTTGATTCGGTATGTTGCATACAGTTTGATTTGGGTGTGTTATATACAGTTTGTTTCAGGTATTGCAGTATGCAGTGCGCTTGAGTCATGGTGTTATTTACTTATTTGTAAATATAACGTTTATAATTGCTTTCAAAATGTTCAGTTGTTACTATAAAATATTTAATGAATATTATCTTATTATTCTATCAGTTGTCTCAAACGTTTTTTATTATGGGACGATATAGCTTGGAGCGCATGCGTGCTTTATACAGATCTCTACTAGGCTGATCGAAACACCATTATTTCTGATTGAAACAAACTGTTGTTTAAAGAATACATTTTAGTTCGCGCTTGAATAATTACAAAATGAATAGAATTTCTTATAATAATTTAAAAATAAATTATGAGCAATATACTTTAGCGTATTTTATTGTGAATAATAAATTGTGCTCATGTATCTATACATATATTTTTTTCCTTAAGTTTGAAATTTGCAATTATGTAATTTTTCAATCGGTCGAATCTGCAGTGATCTAGGAACAAAATGTTTCCGTTGATAAAGACGTACGTTAAGCGACCAATAAAAATAGAACTAAATACGAAACGTTTTCTGGCCACAAAAACCTCATTCATTCCTTTAACTCAAATTATTTGATCTAGAACAACGGTCCTCTAGTGGCACTGCAGCTTGTCTCTGGACTCGTGCCGCTAAAAAGCGTGTTTCGATACCCGTGGTGGGCAGAGCATAGATAGCCCATTATGTAGCTTTGTGCTTAATTCTCTCTCTAAAGCAACGATTCTCAAATATCGATCTATAACATGATCTGTTGAAATTCACGAAAATAAACAGACAAAAATTTACAGAACATTCAGATGTACATCGTGATGGTTTCTCGTTGTTCTTTGATTTCAATGATTCGCCACAGTTTAGAGAGGTGTATGGTTTGGTTTGGTTTAGAATTTTGCGCAAAGCTACACGATGGCTGTCTGTGCTAGTTGTCCCTAATTTAGTAGTGAAAGAATAGAGCGAAGGTTGCAGCTAACCAAGCACCACTGCCAAAGTTTGGGCTACATTTAAACCAAAGAATAGTGGGATTAACCGTCACAGTATAACACCCCACGGCTTAAAATGAAAGCATCTTTGATGGGACGAAGATTCTAACGTAGGATACTCGTATTGTTAAAATTGAGAAATGCGGGTCTAGGATACACGAATTATCAATGTTGAGAAACATTGGAGGCCCGGTATGGCCAAGCGTGTTAAGGCGTGCGACTCGTAATCTGAGGGTCGCGGGTTCGCATCCCCGTCGCGCCAAACATGCTCGCCCTTTCAGCCGTGGAGGCGTTATAATGTGACGGTCAATCCCACTATTCGTTGGTAAAAGAGTAGCCCAAGAGTTGGCGGTGGGTGGTGATGACTAGCTGCCTTCCCTCTTGTCTTACACTGCTAAATTAGGGACGGCTAGCACAGATAGCCCTCGAGTAGCTTTGTGCGAAATTCAAAAACAAACAAACAAAGAGAAATGGGGGTCTAGGATACACGAATTATCACGTTCTCAAATCTCGTAATTTCTCATTACGTTTATCGAATTACCGTGGGCGGAAACACTTAGAACTTGTACAGTTACTTTCATAAAGCCATATTAGCTGTCAGTGTGTTTTATCTCTACACTTCTGATGTTATGTACATTCTTTAGGTAAAGTGCGCCCTCTCTAGTTTCTGTGTAAAACATAAGAAAATGTCAAATTATTTTCATGCAAATCCAATGCTTGAGATGGCTTATAAAGTATATAGAAACGTACACAGGTATTTTCTTTCCGCTTTACGAATTAACAACATTGTTGTTCTAAAGTCGGAATCGGTATCCCCATACGTTATCCCTGTGGCAGATCTCCGGAGTTTGGAATCCATGCAAAACCATCAGATCTTTCTCGCGTTATAAATTGTGGGTGTGTCATAAGAGTGAAACTCAATCTCAGTACTTCTGAATTAGAGACAGTGACGGAAAGTCGCTTATTGATTAGCTAAAAATGGAAAATATTAATTTTCTAAAACAGCTGGCCCAATCATACGGTTCAAATTGTTTTTCACTTAAGTTATTTAACTACTGTAATCCTTGAATATATTTTTTTCACCACTCTGACGTCTGAAGTCGCTTAAGTCATAAAAAAACAACTTCCCGAATATTGTGATTTGTTTTTCGATAGTAACGGATCCCTTACTTTTCTTGATTTATAAATTGTAGTGATACGTATACGTGAATAGTATTTGGCTGTAGTGCTAAAGTTTACCGACTCGTGGCGCTTCACTAATTTCCAAGCGAATGTGATTTGAAGAGATGTAGTGTCTATTTTGAACGTGTAAAGAAAACGCGGTACTGGTGTTTGAGTGTATTTTTCCTAAAGCAAAGCCACATCAGGCTATCTGCTGAATCCACCGAGGGGAATCGGACCCCTGATTTTAGCGTTGTAAATCCGTAGACTTACCGCTGTACTAGCGAGGGACCGCAGTAGGCCCGGGCATATAAACTTGTAAGCCAACATTTCTCCAAGTGCTTAGCGAAAACCCCTTAGCCATGTAGCGGTGGTTTTGTGCCTACTTGCCGTAGAGCTACCAGCAGCGAAAGATGCCTGTTGGCCTGCAAGGAATGAGGCACGGCTACCATGAATTTTTTTTTTAATTTTTGCTTTTTGAAGACAAAGCTCGTGAACTAATGAGAAAAAAATGGCTCTGTTATTCAAAATTTAAAATAAAGCACTCACGTAAAGTCACAAAAAATTAAAATAACAAACAGACGTAGGTTTATTTTATACAAATTTTACTAATAGAAATATTCTAATAAGTTTACCTCGTGTTTATTTTTTATATAAGTTGCTTTCATCGGCATTGTTTACCCTAACCGCAAGACGAATTATAATTCGATTTTGTTCCTGGAAGTAATTTAAGAAAAAATGAACACAAACAAGTATGTACCTGAGGAAAGTTCAAAAGCAAGTGACTAGTAATTACGTAGTCTCACGTGGTTATTCTGAGTGATCATTCGTAGGTTTTCACAACGTCAGCAGTGCCGTACAGGACCCGATTGTTGCTAATTCCTTGTTACTCTACTGTACTCGTCTTGGCAGTATTTTTGTTCCTAAGATAACGAGTTTTGAAGATTTCCTTAAAAACAAAAATGGAAGCTACAGTTACGTTTCTCGCTTGCAGTTTTTACCAAGAATTTGCCGCTGTAGCGAATTAAAACAATCGTATTTCGCGTGTAGTCATTAGCCTAGTTGTCCGACTGACTTAGAACCAAACACGTAATGACGGCAGATGTCTTCAAGTGACCTAATGAATTGTTGTAGCTTTCACTGAGGGCAGCGTTCCTAGGAAGCCATTTTCAAATGTCTTAACATAATTTTTAAATTGATAGTTAAGGAGGAAGAGGTCAAAAGTATAGTACAATAAAATATTTTGATAAAAATTGGCGAAAAAATGAGTTGTTATGTGAACTAGACAGATATTGTACATATGATGAAGAGCGACCTAAACACCTCTCCCCGTTAAATTTGTACATCAGATCATTAAGATAAAATTATTTAAAATAATAATAATAATAGTAATAATTAAATAGAACTAAAGTAAAACAGAATACCTACGTTCTAGATTTATTTAAAAAAAGAAAAAACAATATAAATGGACATTGTCCTGAAAAGGACCAGACTGAAGTTATTATATTATTCCAGTCATTCAGTATTTACTCGTAATATATTAATCAGGCCACTCCCACAAAGTTATGGAAGGAGGAAGAGGTCTAGTGTACCTGACCCTCCTGGGTATACATATATATATATATCCAAACACCAGAGAAAGAGAGAGGTCAAGAAGAACCTGACCCTCCTGGGTATACAAATATATATACCCAAACACCAGAGAAAGAGAGAGGTCAAGAAGAACCTGACCCTCCTGGGTATACAAATATATATATACCTAAACACCGAGGGAGAGAGAGGTCAAGAAGAACCTAACCCTCCAGGGTATAAACATATACCCAAACACCGAGAGAGAGAGAGAGGTCAAGAAGAACATGACCCTCCAGGGATTGGCCTGGCATGGCCAAGCGCGTTAAGGCGTGCGACTCGTAATCTAAGGGTCGCGAGTTCGCATCCGCATCGCGCCAAACATGCTCGCCCTCCCAGCCGTGGGGCCGTTATAAAGTAACGGTCAATCCCATTTTTCGGTGTTAAAAGAGTAGCCAAAGAGTTGGCGGTGGGTGGTGATGACTAGCTGTCTTCCCTCTAGTCTTACACTGCTAAATTAGGGACGGCTAGCACAGATAGCCCTCGAGTAGCTTGGTGCGAAATTCCAAAACAAACAAACAAAACCCTCCAGGGTATAAACAAATACCCAAACACCGGGAGAGAGAGAGGTTGATAATTAAAACCTTTGTTTTTTCCTAGTAAAACATAACACGTCTATTTCTATCAATTAAATATACTTTCTTACGCTATGAAGGTTTTATCGTACTTTCGTCTTTAGATAAATTTTCAAATATTACAATTAGTATCTAAAGTTACCTCGTTTATTTTATAAATGTTTTATTAGCGTGTTATTTTTAACTAGTTAATGATACATTGACGTAGGTAATAACAATAACTTCCTGACATATTAAAAAAACTACAATATGATAAAACATTCACGGTCTCACCACACATAAAACGTAATTCTATTTTACAAATTTTGACAGTTTTATATATTTCTGTAAAACTTTATGAAATATTCATTTCACTTAAACGAATATAAACTCACGAGTATGCCTGCACAACTCATTCAGTTCTTATGACTCAAGCATTAGTTTTGATGAATATTCACCTCGGTTTTGGGGGCAAATTAAAAGGTTTCAGAAGTTATGTTAATTTTTCTGTTTCTGTTTTAGGCGTTTTGGAACTAAATGTTCGGGCTGTGGTCAAGGCATTTCGCCTACTGATTTAGTGAGACGTGCCCGAACGAAAGTCTTTCATCTCAAGTGCTTCACCTGCTTGGTGTGCAGGAAACAGTTATCAACAGGAGAAGAACTGTACGTATTGGACGAAAATCGTTTCGTGTGTAAGGACGACTACATGAACAGCCGCCATAAACGATGTAAGCATAGTCTACCTCTAGTCCGTAATTAAACGCAGACAAAATTGTTCTTAGATGTTAAAATAAATTACAATCTTCTCATTAAAATTTTGTTTTGCTTTTCTAAAATGAAATCATTTTTAATTTTCGTAATTTTTTACTTGAAAGGGAGAAAGTGAAAAGTAAGTTTATGTGAAGACATTACTTAATTCATTTGTTAAGCCTAATGTTAGGCTTACGTAATAAGTTTTAGTAATAATAAATAAGACTTAATAACGTTTTTCGTTTGGAAAGGCCCTATTTTCCCTCAGCCTAGCATACCAACATAGTTAAAAGTTGATAATCAAACACAATAATTCAGATGGCCATACATTTCATAACATTATATTTTGTACTCGTGGAGAGAGGCTTAGTGAGCACTACAGAATCGTCTGTGGAGGGGGTGTCTTTCCAAACAAGTGTGTGCTTATTCTTCTGCAAAAAGAATTTAATTAATTTACGTGAATGTCAAGTATTTACAAAAAGAAAAAAATCTAAATATAGTTTATTATTTATTATATTAGGGTAGTCGTTTCACCGAAACCCTGGACCCCCCACCCAGCTTTGTGACTATTTCCATATCTTACATTTTATGAAACACTTAGGTTGAACGATCAAGAGGCTTAAGTTTGACTCTTCGTGTTGATAATACCTTAACTTCTGCACAATATGTATCAACTCCTGGTGTGTCTGACATTAACTAAATAAACAAGTTTAAATAAAGCTCCACATTATTAACAGCGCTACTGTGAAGCTATAAGTGTTTGTCCCCTTTTTGTGGCCTTACACATATATTACTGTGTGCTGTTGTTTACTTGGTGAGATTTTACGTGGAATATTCCGGGTTTCAGTTGATTATAAGAATGCCCCACACCTAAAGGTTAACCGTTTGACACGAACACCGAGATAGACGGTTCAACAATTCGCACTAACATTTCGTTTCTTTCTTACTTGTATGTAAATGACATCTTCCGGTTACAGGTCAACGTTTTGAAATAAAGGCCAACAAAAGACCGTTTAACAAACCATACTTGCCCTTGTATTCAGTTTATTCTCAACTTGAGAAGGCCCGGCGTGGCCAGGTGGTTAGGGCGCTCGACTCGTAATCTGAGGGTCGTTGATATGAAATACGCCCGTCCTGCTAACCGTGGGAACGTTATACTGTGATGGTCAATCCCACTATTCGTTGGTAAAAACGTAGTCCGAGAGTTGGCGGAAGATGGTGATGACTGGCTGCCTTCCCTCTAGTCTTACAATGCGAAATAAGGGACAGTTAGCGCAGGTAGCCCTCGTGTAGCTTTGAGCGAAATTCAAAAACAAATACACAAGTTGAGATAGTTTAACTAGTTAAAGGACTTTCAGACTGTTAGATTTGCTCAAAATAGTACAATATTGAAATATTAAAATGGTATCTGATAAAAGTGTGTTAACTGTTCCTTATAAAAGTATGTTAACTGTTCCTTATAAAAGTGTGTTAACTGTTCCTTATAAAAGTGTGTTAACTATTCCTTATAAAAGTATGTTAACTGTTCCTTATAAAAGTGTGTCAACTGTTCCTTATAAAAGTGTGTCAACTGTTCCTTATAAAAGTGTGTTAACTGTTCCTTATAAAAGTGTGTTAACTATTCCTTATAAAAGTATGTTAACTATTCCTTATAAAAGTATGTTAACTGTTCCTTATAAAAGTGTGTTAACTGTTCCTTATAAAAATGTGTTAACTGTTCCTTTCTAAAAGTGTGTTAACTATTCCTTATAAAAGTGTGTTAACTGTTCCTTATAAAAGTGTGTTAACTGTTCCTTATAAAAGTGTGTTAAATGTTCCTTATAAAAGTGTGTTAAATGTTCCTTATAAAAGTGTGTTAACTGTTCCTTATTAAAGTGTGTTAACTGTTCCTTATTAAAGTGTGTTAACTGTTCCTTATAAAAGTGTGTTAACTGTTCCTTATAAAAGTGTGTTAACTATTCCTTAAAAGTGTGTTAACTGTTCCTTATAAAAGTGTGTTAACTGTTCCTTATAAAAGTGTGTTAACTGTTCCTTATAAAAGTTTGTTAACTGTTCCTTATAAAAGTGTGTTAACTGTTCCTTATAAAAGTGTGTTAACTGTTCCTTATTAAAGTGTGTTAACTGTTCCTTATAAAAGTGTGTTAACTGTTCCTTATAAAAGTGTGTTAACTGTTCCTTATAAAAGTGTGTTAACTGTTCCTTATAAAAGTGTGTTAACTGTTCCTTATAAAAGTGTGTTAACTGTTCCTTATAAAAGTGTGTTAACTGTTCCTTATAAAAGTGTGTTAACTGTTCCTTATAAAAGTGTGTTAACTGTTCCTTATAAAAGTGTGTTAACTGTTCCTTATAAAAGTGTGTTAACTGTTCCTTATAAAAGTGTGTTAACTGTTCCTTATAAAAGTGTGTAACTGTTCCTTATAAAAGTTAACTGTTCCTTATAAAAGTGTGTTAACTGTTCCTTATAAAAGTGTGTTAACTGTTCCTTATAAAGTGTGTTAACTGTTCCTTATAAAAGTGTGTTAACTGTTCCTTATAAAGTGTGTTAACTGTTCCTTATAAAAGTGTGTTAACTGTTCCTTATAAAAGTGTGTTAACTGTTCCTTATAAAAGTGTGTTAACTGTTCCTTATAAAAGTGTGTTAACTGTTCCTTATAAAAGTGTGTTAACTGTTCCTTATAAAAGTGTGTTAACTGTTCCTTATAAAAGTGTGTTAACTGTTCCTTATAAAAGTGTGTTAACTGTTCCTTATAAAAGTGTGTTAACTGTTCCTTATAAAAGTGTGTTAACTGTTCCTTATAAAAGTGTGTTAACTGTTCCTTAAAAGTGTGTTAACTGTTCCTTATAAAAGTGTGTTAACTGTTCCTTATAAAAGTGTGTTAACTGTTCCTTATAAAAGTGTGTTAACTGTTCCTTATAAAAGTGTGTTAACTGTTCCTTATAAAAGTGTGTTAACTGTTCCTTATAAAAGTGTGTTAACTATTCCTTATAAAAGTGTGTTAACTGTTCCTTATAAAAGTGTGTTAACTGTTCCTTATAAAAGTGTGTTAACTGTTCCTTATAAAAGTGTGTTAACTGTTCCTTATAAAAGTGTGTTAACTATTCCTTATAAAAGTGTGTTAACTGTTCCTTATAAAAGTGTGTTAACTATTCCTTATAAAAGTGTGTTAACTGTTCCTTATAAAAGTGTGTTAACTGTTCCATATAATGTTTGCGAATAATGTTAGTCCCAAATTGTATTTTGAGAATCCTTAAGATGAGTTAACATAGTTTCGAAGTTTTTATCTCATTATCTAGACCAAAGAATAGTCTATAGAAAGGTGACCGAATTTATATAAATCCCTCAATATAACAGCGGTAAGTCTAAATTCTTACAACGCTAAAATCCGGGGCTCGACCATTCGGAGTGAAGAGAAATCCCCTTGTGATTTTCCTCTAAAGGAAATAATTATTATAAGCTAATCTCATTTTGAAAAGGATAAATAATCTTGGTTTTTATTTTCAGGAAAATCTTTTTAAACTTTAATAAAACGATCACGAAATTAGCTCTTAACTGTTCCAAGGAAGGCAAAAAAGATACATGTGTTTATATAAATAATTCTACAAAAGAAAGACAACTCGGCTTCTTTGTCTCGGTAAACCTACAGTTATTCACTTTCAAATGCCACTACTCTCTGCCTTATTGTTGGACGAATTACTTAATTTGTTTCTTCGGTTTCGTGCGAATCTTCTGGAAGGTTCCCTGTACTAGCCATCCCTAATTTAGAAGTGATAGATTAAAGGGAAGACAGCTAGTCTACACCACCACCAACTCTTGAGCTATTCTTTACCAACTAATAGTTGGTTTAACCGTAACATTATAACACTCCCGACGTCTGAATTGAAGAGCACGTTCCCTGATGTGAATGAAACCTGCGACCTGGAGATTGCGAGTCGAGTGTCTCGGTATTAGTTAGCAAAATGTTCATAAATAATTTGTTTGTGATTGTCATTGTTCAGCGAGATGCACCACAGGTCGAGGTTCAACTGATATATAACTATTCTTTACTGTAACGTTCTGTAGTCCTAACGAATCACTTTAGTATGTTCCTTATGGATAAATACATTGTTTACTTTAAAGTTCTGTAGTCTTAACGAATTACTTTAATGTGTACCTTAGATAAATACATTGTTTACTGTAAAGTTCTCTAGTCCTAACGAATTACTTTAATGTGTACCTTATGGATAAATACATTGTTTACTGTAACGTTCTGTAGTCCTAACGAATTACTTTAATGTGTACCTTATGGATAAATACATTGTTTACTGTAACGTTCTATAGTCCTAACGAATTACTTTAATGTGTACCTTATGGATAAATACATTGTTTATTGTAACGTTCTGTAGTCCTAACGAATTACTTTAATGTGTACCTTATGGATAAATACATTGTTTACTGTAACGTTCTGTAGTCCTGACGAATTAGTTTATTATGTTCCTTGCTGTAATTTTCGGTAGTCATTTAACGTTAGTTGGAAGTGTGGACTCTTGCACATGCATTTTCCCACAGGTATCGAAACCAGATTCTTCGCGTTATAAGATCGCAGACTTATTGCAGTACCATTGCGGGGAACTTAAGGAAAAACTTAACACATTTATATTTTTAAAAAATTAAGAAAGGACGTGATGTTCTGAATTTAATCGGGAAACTTCCTAGGATATTTCTGCATATTATACTTGATAAATACACCAGCAGATATTCACACCAGGAGATATTCACACCAGCAGATATTCACACCAGCAGATACTCACACCAGCAGATATTCACCTCATTTTAATGTACTCTCTGTATGCCTTTTTTCTTCTTGAAAGAACAAAACAATCCCAGTTTATGTGAACTAATGTTTGTTACTATTACATCTGGAATAATTTGATATAGATATCTTAGTACTTGTTGACAAAACAGGAACAATTCCAAATGTTTGGATATTTACCGAAATATCATTAATATTGAGAAAAATTAATTTCTTTTGCTGTTTACGACAAAATTACAAAACTACACGTTTGAAGTGGTAGATGTTGTGACGTAGTAGGTGACTAAATTATTGTTATGTGATGTGATGATTGGTTCACTAGTAAAATAGGTTTGTGTTCTCTAATAAGGTATTAATTTAAACAGTGGGATTGGAATAATCTTATAAGATCCTTTAAGTATCATATTACATCTTTTCTTAGTGGCACGTTAGCCCTTGGGATGTTTCTCGGAGTCTGATTTAGGCTTTAGATCAATTGATCACTGAGGTATTTGCTCTTATCGCAAGCTGTTTGAAAACAAGGACAACGGTAGACGTTTTTGAAAATATTAAATATCTTTGTCTTCTATTTGCAATAACTTTATTATAATCCCAGCATAATTTATATTCATATTATGAGAAGATAAAGGTTAAATATTTGGATGAATATTTCAAACTTTAAAATAAATATGTAAAAAAAAAGAATGGACCGCGAGTGAAAACCCGTCAGCCTCTGCATGTCTTTGTTGTTTTAAAGTTTCCCGCATATTTTAGAGATCAAACAATGTATTGGGCGAACGTGAAAAATTTCCAGCTAGAACCTTACAGAACGTTCAGACTGATTGAACATTATTTGCATATCGGCAGATCTCCATGGGTCTAGTATGTGACTCTGGCATGCAAGACGCATGTCTGCTGGCTTGCATGTGGAGAGTGTCAGCGTATAATAAAGGCCAAGAACCCCGAATTTCCTCTTTGATCAGCAGCCGACTTGCGTGACTGTTGTCTTAGAGGGTAAATTTGTCCTCCTTTCACCAGACAAACCTGCATGCAGAGGTTCATTCTTTGTATGCACAAACCTCGGAGTATTGCGGTAGATGTGATGAAAGGAGACAGCCGTGCTTATACGTTTCTTTTTATCATTCATTATCACTTCTTCGTCTGCAATAGCTATAAAATGTGTGGCGGACAGCTCGGTATTTCGTCGCTACGTTGTCTGAGAAACTTCTGGAAGAATGTATATAATTATTATAACATTATCGGTCTGGGAATCTTGACTGTACCTCTCCTTTTAGTGGGGTTCATTGCGAGTCTGTCTGTTCTCTCAAATAATTTACGGGTTGTTCACTATGTTTGCTATATTCACGAGGGTGCATCATGTAGCTTTACGCTTTACAACAAACAAACAAACAATCTATTTGAGTAATGACTTACTCCATTCTTCTCGGCGGTCTCTTCTTACGTTATTAATTATAATTTTCTAATAAATTGTGAACATTGTTTTATTATAATTGCAATTATAGAGAGAAAAATAAGAAGGCATATTCACAGTAACAGTTTGTTTGTTTGTGTTTGGAATTTCGCGCAAAGCTACACGAGTGCTATCTGCGCTAGTCGTCCCTAATTTAGGAGTGTAAGACTAGAGGAAAGGCAGCTAGTCATCAACACCCACCACCAACTCTTGGGCCACTTTTTTACCAACGAATAGTGGGATTTACCGTCACATTATAACGCCCTCACAGCTTAAAGGGCGAGCATATTTGGTGAGAAGGGTATTCGAACACGCGACCCTCAGATTACGAGGCGAGCGCTTTAACCCACCTGGCCATGCCGGGCCTCAGTCACAGTTTGGCCCCAGTGAAAAAACGTGTGCCTTTCGAAAGCGTTCGACTCATAAAGCTTTCTGTTTTGTCTTTAATTTGTTTTGAATAGAATTTTTCTGTTGTAGATTTAGCACGTGAATTTCGGAGTGATCTAAACCATCTTCATATGTTGTTGAGATTATGATAAAATATATTTACGTTCTAATCAGTAAACATTTCGTCGAGTATGCATTTGTAGCAGTGTATCTCTAATGGACGATTCTATAAGCAACCGTATTTGTTAATGTCTCATTTACTATTGTATTATTTGAGTGCTAATTCATACAGTTAACTCGTTTATAATTTGTATATTCCCACATGTCTGACTGCTGCCTAGTCACCATTAAACTAATTGATTTCACCTTCCAGTTCACTAAGAAATGTTCGCCATCACTAAAATATATCAAGAATTTTAGACCATTTCTTATCCAACAACCTAAGTTCGTCTTTAGATTTTCTCAGTTGATGATCTAATGGTAGTGTACTGGTCTTTCTTCTATTCCAAGGAAGAATTCCACCAGTGTTCTAACATTACATATTCAACTGTTAAAACATCAAGAAATAGAACACCACATCGACTATAAAGAGTATGAATCAGTTCTGTCTGGATTATTTTAGGGTGGGAAATTAAATTCATAGAAAGAAAAAGAAGCTAATTTACTGTCAATTTTAACAAGATGACGTAGTGTGACGTAACAAAGGTTTCGTCATAAAGCAACAAACGTAAATTATTTAGTAGCTTTCTGTGTTCAGATTTCAAATTGAAACCAAAATTTCAAATTATACTTTAAGTAGAAGGCCATAAAAATGCAAAAACAATAACAACAAATATATGTATATACAAAATTGTAACCTTTGACCTTCTTGCCCACGTAGTGGGACTAAGTAGTAATTTTTATATTTATATTTTACTGTAAAATAAATATAACTAGAAGCGACAGAGAGAGAGAGGAAGGAACTTAAAGTGACAGTAATTATAAGATCTAGACGGCAGGAGTTTTCTAATTAACAAATAAATTGTACTTTATTACTTGGATAATAACAGTGATTTGTGTGAACAACCCACAATCAAGGCGGAACGCCGCTACTTCTAGAGTTAACACTGTCACAGTTTTCTCGGATAGGCATTAAAAGATTTGCTCATGGTTGTGTACATTTACATTTAGATGTATATAAATTCTATCAATATATGAATATTTATTTCTAACTATTAAATGTTTATTTTTCATGGTATCTTGTTTGTTAGAAGAGTATAAAAATGTTTTTTTTTATTTTTCTTTTATCTCTAGTTAAGCACAAAGCTGCATAACGGGCTATCTTTGCTGTGCCTACAAAATGTTTTTATGAGTGAAATAGAAAATAACTTATTACAAATAGCCGACAAGGGCAGCTTCTACGATTTTTTTTTTTTTTAATTTCGCGTAAAGCTCGAGGCTAGCCATCCCTAATTTAGCAGTGTAAGACTAGGTGGGATGGCATCACCACCCACCGCTAACTTTTGAACAACTTTTTTTACCAACGAATAGTGTGACTTACCGTCACATTATAACGCCCCCACGGCTGTTTAGTGCGACGGGGATTCGAACCCGCGCCCCTGAGATTACGAGTCGAATGCCTTAACCCACCTGGCCATGCAGGACTCCTTATGTTCGATATAGCGTATATTTTTAAAGAAAAAATTGTTTTATAATTTTTTATATAACAGTGAAACTGTCTCATAAGATATCCCAGAAGTTTTGTTTTTTAGGCCTTGGTATGTTGCCTTCCTTCCGTGGCACAGTGGCATGTCTGCGGACTTACAACACTAGAAACCGGATACCCGTGATGGGCAGAGCAGAGATAGCCCATAATGTAGCTTTGTGTTTAATAACAAACAAATTTTGACATGTTAAAGAACAGTGCTCATTATTTTGATTTCGGGAGCATGCAATATTATAACGTACGGGGCAGTAATGTTGTGTGCTACACTTAACAATAACTATTCATTTGTTTAGCGATTGATTTAGAAATAGGCACTACTTCATCCGTCAACAACTTGTTTCTTTCTCAGAACATGTAAGTGAACAATGGAGGAATTGAAACATTTTGGCCATAAAGTTAAAGAAAACAAATCAACTTTACCCTCTAGATAATAATATAAAAAAACACACACAAAAACTGTATTTTTTCCTAACGTTTCGCCTTGGCAGCTTCGTCAGGGCTAGTAGAACAAGATGTAGCCGCAATGGCGTAACGTTTGCAGAAATAAAACATTTTGTTACTCTTAGGAGTTATAGAAAAGTTTTTTCTATAACTTCATTGCTAAAATTTTCAAATTTTCGCACCTTTGTGCGAAATTCAAAAACAAACAAACTGTTTTAGTTTTATTTCCCCTACCGGCCAAGTTGGTTAACAAAGCATGTCTGTGTACCAAAATTTGTTTTGTCTTAAGTTATTTAATCATTCTTTTTTCGCCTTTCCTGTTGTGTTAGCAGAAACAACTATTCTTGGCATGAACAGCTAATTCTGTTAAATGTTGTAAAACATCCGTTGTTAAGCAGTCAGATAGTTTATTTTGTTCAATTGTTGGATTGTAGCGATGGAATTTGTTTTTTTTTGTGTTTTTTTTTATTTCGCGCAAAGCTACTCGAGGGCTATATGGGCTAGCCGTCCCTAATTTTGCAGTGTAAGATTAGAGGGAAGGCAGCTAGTCATCACCACCCTCCGCCAACTCTTGGGCTGCTCTTTTACCAACGAATAGTGGGATTGACCGCACATTATAGCGTTCCCACGGCTGAAAGGGCGAGCATGTTTGGATCGACCGGGATTACGTGTCGAATGCCTTGACTCATCTGGCCATGCCGGGCATTTACTCCTGTATAGAAATTACCGATAATTTACAAAATATTTAGTAACACAAAAGGTAATATAATATCAGACTTTAGTGGTGGAAGAGGTAACTATTTGTTCTTAATGTCTGAAAAAAAAACAGGACGAAATTTTGATCATTATGGTTTGTTTTTCTGCAAGAAGTTCATTTTTCTTCATCTGTTATAATAGAAAAAAATATATTTTTGAGAAACGTATTTTTATCTACGATACGAAAATGTTAGTACACTGTTTTTAAAGATAATATTATTTTTAGAAGAGTATTGTCAAACGATGAACTAATGTTGCAAGATATATCGTAAAAAATTCAAATACGCGTTTATAATAAGAAAATCTTTTGTTAGCTATGTGTCAGGCATACGCCATTCGTGAGGCTTAGCTGATAGGTTCACCTGTGTTCCCCAGTGGTACAGCGGTAAGTCTTCGGATTTATATCACTAGAATCAGGGATTCGATTTCCCTCTATAGACACAATAGATAGTCAGAGTTGTCTTTCCTACAGGAAAACACACACATACTTTTAACAGCTAAACTTGACAAAAGGGCGAAACGACGCTAGTAAAACAAATTATTCAACCATAGTTGTATTTTAACGTTTCGCAATGATCCTCGCAACGGTTATTTCACGTCGTGCAGTCTTTTTTCTTGAATAAGGTAATGTGTTCGTTCACTTAGGGGGCCAAATTGTGAATTCATTGTATAATACTAACAATAAGAAACATTGTATTCTACCAGACTCGTAACACGAATAAACAATGACAAAGAAACTGTTTTAATTCATTATGTTAAAATGTTTAGATCCTTTCAGGACATACGATAAATTGTGAAAAAAAGCAATATATATATATATTGCTATATATATATATCAGAAACGTTATATTGTGAATAACAATGTTTGGTTTCGTGACTGTGTATTTTAGATTCATTTCGTGTATCATACATACACATTGTTTTACTTTGATTTTGTGTAAATGTATTTCGGTTTCGATCTCGTATCTTAAAAACGACGTGGTTTACTTTTAAACACTGTTCGTTTTATTATTTTGTTTTATTGTTTCATGTATTAAAGAAACAAACAAAAAAACAATAGCAGTCAGTGTTCTTTACTCCAACGACCAGGATTTCCTATCTTCGTTGTCTCGGGCGTCTTGGTATCATGCAATCTCGAGCGCGTGGACGTTCTCACATACTTGTATAACGAGATAAAGAAAGGAAAAAAAAAAACGAGGCGCTCACGTGAGGATTTGTTTAATAAACATTTCAAAAATACAAACGCTTTCATCCCTTAGTGGTGAGCCAGTGCATTAGATGAACCATTAATCAGTTTTCGAACCCCTTTCACACCTAGCCTGCTCATTTTCTCAGCCGTGGAGGCATTATAATGGTAAGGTCAATCCCACTACTCGTTGGTAAATAAGTAGCACAAGAGTTGGCGATGGGTGGTGATGACTAACTGCCTTCCATTTAGTCTTACACTGCTAAATTAGGAACGGATCGCATAAATAGCCCACGTGTAGCTTCGCGCGAAATTCGGAAACAAACAATAAACAAATTATCTTGTACTCAATAAATAATGAAACAAACTTACCTTTGCTATTTTGTCATCCTGTGTATCTACATAAAAAATACAGTATGAACGACTAGAATGTCATTCATACACTACACCTAATTTAAAACATGCCACTTCATGAATCCTATCACACAGTTGTTATATCATCTTAAAGAGGACAATACATCTAGTTCTCAAGTGTACTCCCAATCACTTTAAACCCTCTCTTAGCCTCTAAATCAAGAGAACAACATTGATTACGATTTAAATGTCCCCAGCTT
Source organism: Tachypleus tridentatus (assembly GCF_004210375.1). Lineage (NCBI taxonomy): Eukaryota > Metazoa > Arthropoda > Merostomata > Xiphosura > Limulidae > Tachypleus > Tachypleus tridentatus. Next base: position 97,122,521 of record NC_134831.1, on the reverse strand, counting down.
TTAGAATGGAAATTAAACTTTACATTAAATGTAGGAAGTTAGGGTTACTGATCGGAACAAATTTAGGAAATTAGGGTTGCTGAACGGTATAAATGTAGGAGGATAGAGTAGCTGAATGTTGCAAATATAGGAAATTACGGTTGTTCAACGATATAAATGTAGGAAAATAAGGTTGCTAAACGGTTTGAATCTAGGAAGTTAGGGTTACTGATCGGAACAAATTTAGGAAATTAGGATTGATAAACGGTATGAATGTAGGAAGTTAAGGCTTGTGAACGGTGTAAATGTAGGAAGTTAGGGTTGCTGTACGGTATAAGTGTAAAATGGTGTTTCTTCTAATCGCTATAAATTTAGGAAATTAGGGTTGGTGAACGGTATAAATGTAGGATGTTATGTTGCTGAACGAAATAAATGTAGAAAATTAGGGTTGCTGAACGGTATAAATGTGGGATGTAAGGGTTGCTGAACAGTATTAATATAGGAAATTAGGGTTGCTGAACTGTGTAAATGTAGGAATTTGGTGTTGTTGAAAGGCATAAATGTTCGAAATTGGGGCTGATGAACTGTATAAATGCAAGAAGTTAGGGTTGCTGAACGTAAAAATATAGGAAGTTAGGGTTCTTGAACGGTATTAATGTAGGAAGTTAGGGTTGCTGAACAGTGTAAATGTAGGACCTTAGGGTTGTTGAACTGTAAAAATATAGTAAATTCGGGTTGCTGAACTGTTTAAATGAAGGAAGTTAGGGTATCTTGACAGTGTAAGTGTAGGTAGTTATCGTTATTGAACGGTAGAACATTGGTGTTGTTGAACGATATGTATATAGGACATTTGGGTCGCTGAACGGTGTAAATGTAGGAACTTGGATTGTTATATACACCCTTGTGCAAATTAATTGAAATAAATGGTCATTTTACAATATTTTCAGCATGGCGGCCGGTATGGGCTCGCTGGACCCGCTAGTTTCTCCTAATAGTCATTTTTTCACACAGACGGCATCATTAGCTGTGTTTTTCAGTACGGTCGATCTATTTTTGGGATATATGAAGAAATTTTGAGGAATATTACGTCATTCGAAATTGCGTTAGAAGGTCAAGGAGACCAGTCAAAAAACAACTTCTTACCAACTCAATGAAGAAAAAACAGTATCAATGATGTCTGAAATACAAGAACTGGACTCATGAACAATGGAGGAAAGTGTTATTCAGTGACGAGACTTATTTCTTCGTACAGGGTCAAAGAAGTCTGCATGTTCGCAGATCTCCAGGTGAGAAACTTCGAGAATCTCACATCAATCAGTTCGTAAAACATCCCTTAAAGATGTTTAGGAGCTTTTTCAGCTACTATGGTGTCGGAGGCTTACATGTCGTAGAAAGTATGATGCGAGGACCGCAGTACATCGAAGTTTTGAAGAGAAGAGTCGTTCCAGAACTGAAAAAGAGATTTCCAGATGGATCTTGCATTTTTCATCAAGATCTGGCTCCGTGCCACACATCAAAACTTGTGAGGAATTTTATGAGTATAACACGAATAAAGGTGCTGGAATGGCCTGGAAACTCTCCGGACTTAAATTCTATTGAATATCTTTGGGCAATTTGTAAAGAAAGACTTCGGGGAAAAGACTGTACTTCGAAAGATAAACTAATTGAGGTCATAATTGAGGTGTGGTACAGCGATCCAAAAATTAGTAAAGATTGCAGTCAACTCGAGGACTCGATGCCAAAGCGGATTAATGACCTTCTGAAAAATAAAGGCGATCATATCATGTATTAATTTGTGAATAATTTTTGGATTTTGGATTCTCAGAAATAAAACGCAAAAAATATAAAGTATGAATATCGGTAGTTGGTGTTGCTTAACGGTATAAATATAGGAAGTTAGTGTTGCTTAACGGTATAAATATAGGAAGTTAGTGTTGCTTAACAGTATAAATATAGGAAGTTAGTGTTCTTAACGGTATAAATATAGGAAGTTAGTGTTGCTTAACAGTATACATATAGGAAGTTAGTGTTGCTTAACAGTATATATATAGGAAGATAGTGTTCTTAACGGTATAAATATAGGAAGTTAGTGTTGCTTAACAGTATAAATATAGGAAGTTAGTGTTGCTTAACAGTATAAATATAGGAAGTTAGTGTTTTTAACGGTATAAATATAGGAACTTAGTGTTGATTAACGGTATAAATATAGGAAGTTAGTGTTGCTTAACGGTATAAATATAGGAAGTTAGTGTTCTTAACGGTATAAATATAGGAAGTTAGTGTTGCTTAACAGTAAAAATATAGGAAGTTAGTGTTGCTTACCAGTATATATATAGGAAGTTAGTGTTCTTAACGGTATATATATAGGAAGTTAGTGTTGCTTAACAGTAAAAATATAGGAAGTTAGTGTTCTTAACGGTATAAATATAGGAAATTAGTGTTCTTAACAGTATAAATATAGGAAGTTAGTGTTCTTAACGGTATAAATATAGGAAGTTAGTGTTGCTTAACAGTATAAATATAGGAAGTTCGTGTTGCTTAACAGTAAAAATATAGGAAGTTAGTGTTCTTAACGGTATAAATATAGGAAGATAGTGTTGCTTAACAGTATAAATATAGGAAGTTAGTGTTGCTTAACGGTATAAATATAGAAAGATAGTGTTGCTTAACAGTATAAATATAGGAAGTTAGTGTTTTTAACGGTATAAATATAGGAAGTTAGTGTTGATTAACGGTATAAATATAGGAAGTTAGTGTTGCTTAACAGTATAAATATAGGAAGTTAGTGTTGCTTAACGGTATAAATATAGGAAGTTAGTGTTCTTAACGGTATAAATATAGGAAGTTAGTGTTGCTTAACGGTATAAATATAGGAAGTTAGTGTTGCTTAACAGTATAAATATAGGAAGTTAGTGTTGCTTAACAGTATAAATATAGGGAGTTAGTGTTGCTTAACAGTATAAATATAGGAAATTAGTGTTGCTTAACAGTATAAATATAGGTAGTTAGTGTTGCTTAACAGTAAAAATATAGGAAGTTAGTGTTGCTTAACAGTATAAATATAGGAAGTTAGTGTTGCTTAACAGTATAAATATAGGAAGTTAGTGTTGCTTAACAGTAAAAAAATATAGGAAGTTAGTGTTCTTAACGGTATAAATATAGGAAGTTAGTGTTCTTAACAGTATAAATATAGGAAGTTAGTGTTCTTAACGGTATAAATATAGGAAGTTAGTGTTCTTAACGGTATAAATATAGGAAGTTCGTGTTGCTTAACAGTAAAAATATAGGAAGTTAGTGTTGCTTAACGGTATAAATATAGGAAGTTAGTGTTGCTTAACGGTATAAATATAGAAAGATAGTGTTGCTTAACAGTATAAATATAGGAAGTTAGTGTTTTTAACGGTATAAATATAGGAAGTTAGTGTTGATTAACGGTATAAATATAGGAAGTTAGTGTTGCTTAACGGTATAAATATAGGAAGTTAGTGTTACTTAACGGTATAAATATAGGAAGTTAGTGTTCTTAACGGTATAAATATAGGAAGTTAGTGTTGCTTAACGGTATAAATATAGGAAGTTAGTGTTGCTTAACAGTATAAATATAGGAAGTTAGTGTTGCTTAACAGTATAAATATAGGAAATTAGTGTTGCTTAACAGTATAAATATAGGAAGTTAGTGTTGCTTAACAGTATAAATATAGGAAGTTAGTTTTGCTTAACAGTATAAATATAAGAAGTTAGTGTTGCTTAACAGTAAAAATATAGGTAGTTAGTGTTGCTTAACAGTATAAATATAGGAAGTTAGTGTTGCTTAACAGTATAAATATAGGAAGTTAGTGTTGCTTAACAGGTATAAATATAGGAAGTTAGTGTTGCTTAACAGGTATAAATATAGGAAGTTAGTGTTGCTTAACAGTATACAATATAGGAAGTTAGTGTTCTTAACGGTATAAATATAGGAAGTTAGTGTTGCTTAACAGTATAAATATAGGAAGTTAGTGTTGCTTAACAGTATAGATATAGGAAGTTAGTGTTGCTTAACAGTAAAAATATAGGAAGTTAGTGTTCTTAACGGTATAAATATAGGAAGTTAGTGTTGCTTAACAGTAAAAATATAGGAAGTTAGTGTTCTTAACGGTATAAATATAGGAAGATAGTGTTGCTTAACAGTATAAATATAGGAAGTTAGTGTTGCTTAACAGTATAAATATAGGTAGTTAGTGTTGCTTAACAGTATAAATATAGGAAGTTAGTGTTCTTAACGGTATAAATATAGAAAGATAGTGTTGCTTAACAGTATAAATATAGGAAGTTAGTGTTCTTAACGGTATAAATATAGGAAGTTAGTGTTGATTAACGGTATAAATATAGGAAGTTAGTGTTGCTTAACGGTATAAATATAGGAAGTTAGTGTTACTTAACGGTATAAATATAGAAAGATAGTGTTGCTTAACGGTATAAATATAGAAAGATAGTGTTTCTTAACAGTATAAATATAGGAAGTTAGTGTTGCTTAACGGTATAAATATAGGAAGTTAGTGTTGCTTAACGGTATAAATATAGGAAGTTAGTGTTACTTAACGGTATAAATATAGAAAGATAGTGTTCTTAACGGTATAAATATAGGAAGTTAGTGTTCTTAACGGTATAAATATAGGTAAGTTAGTGTTGCTTAACGGTATAAATATAGGAAGTTAGTGTTCTTAACGGTATAAATATAGGAAGTTAGTGTTGCTTAACGGTATAAATATAGAAAGATAGTGTTGCTTAACGGTATAAATATAGAAAGATAGTGTTGCTTAACGGTATAAATATAGGAAGTTAGTGTTACTTAACGGTATAAATATAGAAAGATAGTGTTCTTAACGGTATAAATATAGGAAGTTAGTGTTCTTAACGGTATAAATATAGGTAGTTAGTGTTGCTTAACGGTATAAATATAGGAAGTTAGTGTTGCTTAACGGTATAAATATAGGAAGTTAGTGTTGCTTAACGGTATAAATATAGGAAGTTAGTGTTGCTTAACAGTATAAATATAGGAAGTTAGTGTTGCTTAACAGTATAAATATAGGAAGTTAGTGTTGCTTAACAGTATAAATATAGGAAGTTAGTGTTCTTAACGGTATAAATATAGAAAGTTAGTGTTGCTTAACAGTATAAATATAGGTAGTTAGTGTTGCTTAACAGTATAAATATAGGAAATTAGTGTTGCTTAACAGTATAAATATAGGTAGTTAGTGTTGCTTAACAGTATAAATATAGGAAGTTAGTTTTGCTTAACAGTATAAATATAAGAAGTTAGTGTTGCTTAACAGTAAAAATATAGGTAGTTAGTGTTGCTTAACAGTATAAATATAGGAAGTTAGTTTTGCTTAACAGTATAAATATAGGAAGTTAGTGTTGCTTAACAGTATAAATATAGGAAGTTAGTGTTGCTTAACAGTATAAAAATAGGAAGTTAGTGTTGCTTAACAGTATACATTTAGGAAGTTAGTGTTCTTAACGGTATAAATATAGGAAGTTAGTGTTGCTTAACAGTATAAATATAGGTAGTTAGTGTTGCTTAACAGTATAGATATAGGAAGTTAGTGTTGCTTAACAGTAAAAATATAGGAAGTTAGTGTTCTTAACGGTATAAATATAGGAAGTTAGTGTTGCTTAACAGTAAAAATATAGGAAGTTAGTGTTCTTAACGGTATAAATATAGGAAGATAGTGTTGCTTAACAGTATAAATATAGGAAGTTAGTGTTGCTTAACAGTATAAATATAGGTAGTTAGTGTTGCTTAACGGTATAAATATAGGAAGTTAGTGTTACTTAACGGTATAAATATAGAAAGATAGTGTTGCTTAACGGTATAAATATAGGAAGTTAGTGTTCTTAACGGTATAAATATAGGAAGTTAGTGTTGCTTAACAGTAAAAATATAGGAAGTTAGTGTTGCTTACCAGTATATATATAGGAAGTTAGTGTTCTTAACGGTATATATATAGGAAGTTAGTGTTGCTTAACAGTAAAAATATAGGAAGTTAGTGTTCTTAACGGTATAAATATAGGAAATTAGTGTTCTTAACAGTATAAATATAGGAAGTTAGTGTTCTTAACGGTATAAATATAGGAAGTTAGTGTTGCTTAACAGTATAAATATAGGAAGTTCGTGTTGCTTAACAGTAAAAATATAGGAAGTTAGTGTTCTTAACGGTATAAATATAGGAAGATAGTGTTGCTTAACAGTATAAATATAGGAAGTTAGTGTTGCTTAACGGTATAAATATAGAAAGATAGTGTTGCTTAACAGTATAAATATAGGAAGTTAGTGTTTTTAACGGTATAAATATAGGAAGTTAGTGTTGATTAACGGTATAAATATAGGAAGTTAGTGTTGCTTAACGGTATAAATATAGGAAGTTAGTGTTACTTAACGGTATAAATATAGGAAGTTAGTGTTCTTAACGGTATAAATATAGGAAGTTAGTGTTGCTTAACGGTATAAATATAGGAAGTTAGTGTTGCTTAACAGTATAAATATAGGAAGTTAGTGTTGCTTAACAGTATAAATATAGGAAGTTAGTGTTGCTTAACAGTATAAATATAGGAAATTAGTGTTGCTTAACAGTATAAATATAGGTAGTTAGTGTTGCTTAACAGTAAAAATATAGGAAGTTAGTGTTGCTTACCAGTATATATATAGGAAGTTAGTGTTCTTAACGGTATATATATAGGAAGTTAGTGTTCCTTAACAGTAAAAATATAGGAAGTTAGTGTTCTTAACTGTATAAATATAGGAAATTAGTGTTCTTAACAGTATAAATATAGGAAGTTAGTGTTCTTAACGGTATAAATATAGGAAGTTAGTGTTCTTAACGGTATAAATATAGGAAGTTCGTGTTGCTTAACAGTAAAAATATAGGAAGTTAGTGTTCCTTAACGGTATAAATATAGGAAGATAGTGTTGCTTAACGGTATAAATATAGGAAGTTAGTGTTGCTTAACGGTATAAATATAGAAAGATAGTGTTGCTTAACAGTATAAATATAGGAAGTTAGTGTTTTTAACGGTATAAATATAGGAAGTTAGTGTTGATTAACGGTATAAATATAGGAAGTTAGTGTTGCTTAACGGTATAAATATAGGAAGTTAGTGTTACTTAACGGTATAAATATAGGAAGTTAGTGTTCTTAACGGTATAAATATAGGAAGTTAGTGTTGCTTAACGGTATAAATATAGGAAGTTAGTGTTGCTTAACGGTATAAATATAGGAAGTTAGTGTTGCTTAACAGTATAAATATAGGAAGTTAGTGTAGCTTAACTGTATAAATATAGGTAGTTAGTGTTGCTTAACAGTATAAATATAGGAAATTAGTGTTGCTTAACAGTATAAATATAGGTAGTTAGTGTTGCTTAACAGTATAAATATAGGAAGTTAGTGTTTGCTTAACAGTATAAATATATACAGTTAGTGTTGCTTAACAGTAAAAAAATATAGGTAGTTAGTGTTGCTTAACAGTATAAATATAGGAAGTTAGTTTTGCTTAACAGTATAAATATAGGAAGTTAGTGTTGCTTAACAGTATAAATATAGGAAGTTAGTGTTGCTTAACAGTATAAATATAGGAAGTTAGTGTTGCTTAACAGTATACATTTAGGAAGTTAGTGTTCTTAACGGTATAAATATAGGAAGTTAGTGTTGCTTAACAGTATAAATATAGGTAGTTAGTGTTGCTTAACAGTATAGATATAGGAAGTTAGTGTTGCTTAACAGTAAAAATATAGGAAGTTAGTGTTCTTAACGGTATAAATATAGGAAGTTAGTGTTGCTTAACAGTAAAAAACATAGGAAGTTAGTGTTCTTAACGGTATAAATATAGGAAGATAGTGTTGCTTAACAGTATAAATATAGGAAGTTAGTGTTGCTTAACAGTATAAATATAGGTAGTTAGTGTTGCTTAACAGTATAAATATAGGAAGTTAGTGTTCTTAACGGTATAAATATAGAAAGATAGTGTTGCTTAACAGTATAAATATAGGAAGTTAGTGTTCTTAACGGTATAAATATAGGAAGTTAGTGTTGATTAACGGTATAAATATAGGAAGTTAGTGTTGCTTAACGGTATAAATATAGGAAGTTAGTGTTACTTAACGGTATAAATATAGAAAGATAGTGTTGCTTAACGGTATAAATATAGAAAGATAGTGTTTCTTAACAGTATAAATATAGGAAGTTAGTGTTGCTTAACGGTATAAATATAGGAAGTTAGTGTTGCTTAACGGTATAAATATAGGAAGTTAGTGTTACTTAACGGTATAAATATAGAAAGATAGTGTTCTTAACGGTATAAATATAGGAAGTTAGTGTTCTTAACGGTATAAATATAGGTAGTTAGTGTTGCTTAACGGTATAAATATAGGAAGTTAGTGTTCTTAACGGTATAAATATAGGTAGTTAGTGTTGCTTAACGGTATAAATATAGAAAGATAGTGTTGCTTAACGGTATAAATATAGAAAGATAGTGTTGCTTAACGGTATAAATATAGGAAGTTAGTGTTACTTAACGGTATAAATATAGAAAGATAGTGTTCTTAACGGTATAAATATAGGAAGTTAGTGTTCTTAACGGTATAAATATAGGTAGTTAGTGTTGCTTAACGGTATAAATATAGGAAGTTAGTGTTCTTAACGGTATAAATATAGGAAGTTAGTGTTGCTTAACGGTATAAATATAGGAAGTTAGTGTTGCTTAACAGTATAAATATAGGAAGTTAGTGTTGCTTAACAGTATAAATATAGGTAGTTAGTGTTGCTTAACAGTATAAATATAGGAAGTTAGTGTTCTTAACGGTATAAATATAGAAAGTTAGTGTTGCTTAACAGTATAAATATAGGTAGTTAGTGTTGCTTAACAGTATAAATATAGGAAATTAGTGTTGCTTAACAGTATAAATATAGGTAGTTAGTGTTGCTTAACAGTATAAATATAGGAAGTTAGTTTTGCTTAACAGTATAAATATAAGAAGTTAGTGTTGCTTAACAGTAAAAATATAGGTAGTTAGTGTTGCTTAACAGTATAAATATAGGAAGTTAGTTTTGCTTAACAGTATAAATATAGGAAGTTAGTGTTGCTTAACAGTATAAATATAGGAAGTTAGTGTTGCTTAACAGTATAAATATAGGAAGTTAGTGTTGCTTAACAGTATACATTTAGGAAGTTAGTGTTCTTAACGGTATAAATATAGGAAGTTAGTGTTGCTTAACAGTATAAATATAGGTAGTTAGTGTTGCTTAACAGTATAAATATAGGAAGTTAGTGTTGCTTAACAGTAAAAATATAGGAAGTTAGTGTTCTTAACGGTATAAATATAGGAAGTTAGTGTTGCTTAACAGTAAAAATATAGGAAGTTAGTGTTCTTAACGGTATAAATATAGGAAGATAGTGTTGCTTAACAGTATAAATATAGGAAGTTAGTGTTGCTTAACAGTATAAATATAGGTAGTTAGTGTTGATTAACGGTATAAATATAGGAAGTTAGTGTTGCTTAACGGTATAAATATAGGAAGTTAGTGTTACTTAACGGTATAAATATAGAAAGATAGTGTTGCTTAACGGTATAAATATAGAAAGATAGTGTTTCTTAACAGTATAAATATAGGAAGTTAGTGTTCTTAACGGTATAAATATAGGAAGTTAGTGTTGCTTAACGGTATAAATATAGGAAGTTAGTGTTACTTAACGGTATAAATATAGAAAGATAGTGTTCTTAACGGTATAAATATAGGAAGTTAGTGTTCTTAACGGTATAAATATAGGTAGTTAGTGTTGCTTAACGGTATAAATATAGGAAGTTAGTGTTCTTAACGGTATAAATATAGGTAGTTAGTGTTGCTTAACGGTATAAATATAGAAAGATAGTGTTGCTTAACGGTATAAATATAGAAAGATAGTGTTGCTTAACGGTATAAATATAGGAAGTTAGTGTTGCTTAACGGTATAAATATAGGTAGTTAGTGTTGCTTAACGGTATAAATATAGAAAGATAGTGTTGCTTAACGGTATAAATATAGGAAGTTAGTGTTCTTAACGGTATAAATATAGGAAGTTAGTGTTGCTTAACGGTATAAATATAGGAAGTTAGTGTTGCTTAACAGTATAAATATAGGAAGTTAGTGTTGCTTAACAGTATAAATATAGGAAGTTAGTGTTGTTTAACAGTATAAATATAGGTAGTTAGTGTTGCTTAACAGTATAAATATAGGAAGTTAGTGTTCTTAACGGTATAAATATAGAAAGATAGTGTTGCTTAACGGTATAAATATAGGACGTTGGTGTTGCTTAACGGTATAAATATAGGAAGTTAGTGTTGCTTAACGGTATAAATATAGGACGTTGGTGTTGCTTAACGGTATAAATATAGGAAGTTAGGTTTGCTGAATGTTATAAAGTTTGTTAACCATGGTTGCTGAAAGGCATACATATGGTAATTTAAGGTTGATGAGCGGTATTAGTTTAGGACGTTAGGGTTTGTAAACGATATAGATGTAGACAGTTTTTGCTTAATGCATAAATGTGTTTCTTTTCCTATCATCTGCAACTTGTGTCCCGTGTCCTTCCAATATCTTCAATTCCTACATCATCTCTTCCAGTTTATAATTTTAGTATTTTACCACAGTGGGTGTAGTAATAATTACGTGAACTTTTCATGATTTTAATTACATTTTAGTGTAAAATGTTTTGTACAGTTGATGTAGTTTATTGGATCTTATTATTATAATTAATGATCAAACCAGTTTCTACGTCATTTTGAAGACGTTAAAAGATACGTTAGATATAATAGAATTGACGTTATGGAAAGACCATGTGAAACACGTGATATTAGTTCGATTAAAAATTTGTGGGATGAGTTAAACCGATTAACAAAAGATCACAAGCCAAACATGGAAGACGAACTTTTTGAAGTACTCAAAGAAGGATGGCAATCAATCACTCAGGAACATCTGCACAAACTCACTGACAACACATCACGTTAATGTGAAGCAGTACTGAAATCAAAGGGAATGTCCACTAAACATTAACTTGTGAAACTGGTTTGTGTTATTTTGAGTTTCATTTTTACGTTCAATTACTGCAGGTAAGCTTGTTTGATCATTTTGTATACTAAATGTAATAATATCTAAGAAAGTACAATAGGTACACAACACTTGTTACGATAATATTTAACTAAAATAATTAAAAAGTTCAGGTATTTACTAAAGCTAAAGTTAAAATTAGGATTTGAGATCACATTTGAACATTTCTCGTCGAGTGTGTTCTAAAAACGTATAGTTTTATATATGTTTCTGTTATTCAATGACAGATGTTACAAATTAACACCATTTTCGGGGGGGGGCACTTTTTTCTCCACACTTTGTAAATGTTATTGAAGATATAGACCTACGAATGAATTTTTTTTATGTGTATGTGAACGGGGACGTTGCAAACGAGTGAATGTAAATATAAATTTGTGAGTGAAAACTTTGTAGATTTGTGTGAATGGAGAGGCAAATATGTGAATCCAGATGTCGTAGATGTGACTGAAGGTAAACAGTTTCATCAGACGCACCTTCTTCTCAGTTGTTTTAGAGATGAAATACTAATTAAAAACACTGAACTTAATAATTCCTTTTCGGCAAATACATTTTCAATTATTGTTTCAGGTTTTGTTTGTTTGTACAAAGATATAAATATATCGTTAGGTCTTGAGAAGTTTCTTTAAGATTACAACATTGGTCCAGTTTGTTTTACAAAGATATAGTGTTAAGATCTGAAAAGTTTCTTTAAGATTACAATATTGGTTCGTGTTATTAAATGGCTAATGTTGTGATTTGGAAAATGTGGTCTCAAAGGGTAGACGTTAATCCACTTAATTATCATCTACCCTCTTGTATATTACTGGTTTATGTTTGTCTGTATGTCCGTCTGTCTGTTATGTGATAATGTATGTAAACAACGAACGAACGGAACGTTCACCCCAGTTCTGTTTTATAATTACATTTATTTGTTTACGTGCTTACCCCTTTATCTGTATATGTTTATCCATTGGCCTCTTTATCTTTCTACCTGTTTATTTCTCTACTTTTTTTACCTATCTACTTCTCTACCCCTGTGTCAGTTTATCTCTTTGTCCGTTCATCTTTATCTGTTTAACTCTCTGCGTATTTATGTCTCTACCTGTTTATCCCTCTGTGTGTAACGCTTAATGAGACAGTTACTCGATTCTAACGAAGTATTTTTATATATATGTTTGCTTTGTTCAGCTTGCTCACTCTGTTCCTTTACTCTGTGTGTTATGATACATGAATATATCCGGTTGTAATCACTAGACACACACACATATATATATATATACTGCATTTCGTTAGTGATTTGAATGTTTGGAATAAATCCACGGACGGGAATACATCACTTTACAGGTTGACACGTGCATCAGCAACTTTAACTGCTGCTATCACGAAATCGTGATTCGAAAAAATCACCATGGAAACGAACAGAGACAATTGTTGTGCGTGCGAGCATGCGTACAGTTGTGTGAAAGGCCCTCTGAGACAAAGAGATATAACAGCAGTATTATATAACGAGTTAAATCTCGTCTGCTGGATGTGTGGTTTCTAAGACGTGTGAAAGACAACTTTAACAGCGTTCGTCTTAAATCTGACGTTGGTATTAGTCTCGTAAAGTAACTAAAAAGAATTGAAATATATAAAACTAAATAATAATCGTCTCTTAACACTGAATAACCATTTGACATCTCGTGTATCTCGTAATTTAATTAATAACAAAAAGTGACATCAAAGGAATGTTTATGTATTTAAACTAAAACATAAGATAAACTGTTTATCAAACATTTTAAAAATCCTGTTTGTATTTATGGCAAGAATACATACAAATCTCACTGGTGCCGTCCATAATTTTTAATAACTACCCAGAGGGAAGGCAACAGTTACCCCTACCCTACCATCCACATTGAAGGGATATTAACTGCTAGTCATTTAACGCACCTACTGCTTAAAGTGTAGGGAATCTTTCTGTTTGTGTTGGATTAAAACTAAAACTTACTTTGATGGAATTAGAACTACATTTGGGGGGGGGGTGAGAAGAATAATGTAAAAACATGTAATAAAATGGCATATTTTAGGATTTTTAATACTGGAAAAAATAAAAACAAAATTTCTGAGACCCAGCTTTTAACAGGTTTGTTTTGCAACTCTGTGGAAAACCTGATACCGGTTTACCATTTTACAGGAACGGTTTTTACGCAGAACCTGAATGTGAGGGACAATTTTCTGCACAAAATGTAAAGTTTATTTTCACGTTTTTCTCCAAGGATATAAAGCGTTAACACTTTTTAGTACCATTTATTAGGTAATCTCTGTATACCTATCAACCATTGGCTCTCAAAGTTTATTTTTTTGGCCATAGTATAGCGGCTCATAAAACAGCGCTGAGCTTGTTTTTATTCATCCAGAAAATTTGATCTCGTAGCTCTATCTCTTGATCGATTTGAGATCTAATTACAGCCGCGGCTATTGAGGATTTCCTTTAGTTTTCTCGTGTACCTTAACAGAACTGAAAGTTTTGCAGATCTCATACTCAGATAGGTTTATCTGCAGAATCTCATTCTGAAGTATATAAAATCGGTGCAGAAATGAATATGTAAGAAAGTTAACATTTCAAATTTCAACATTATTTTCAGTAATTTAGCGTATCATGATTAATTAATTAATTAATTGTTTTCTTTGTAATTGTATGATAAGGAAACTTTACATAATGCTTAACGTCCCCAGGTTGACAAGGCAGATCTAAATCAGTTCTTACTTTCAAAAGTATAATAACATTAAGATTTACAATAATGCATACACACTAATGATTTTGATTTAATTTATACACATTACTGATTTTGATTTGATGAATACACATTACTGATTTTGATTTAATGAATACACATTAATGATTTTGATTTAATGAATACACATTACTGATTTTGATTTAATGAATACACATTATGATTTTGATTTAATTTATACACATTACTGATTTTGATTTGATGAATACACATAACTTATTTTGATTTAATGAATACACATTACTGATTCATTTTAAGAAATCATCTACAAAATGAAATGGAACTCATGTAAACACTTATAGCAGATAAACCAAGAAAGAGACGAACCCTACACACTGTGGTTGTTGTTTTTATTGCAACGTTGCGCGGTGGACCATCTCCACTCTGGTCAATGCAGGTAATCGAGCCCCAGATTTTAGCGTTGTAACTTATAAACTTACCGCTGAAGGCCCGGCATGGCCAGATGCTTAGGGCTCTCGACCGCAATCAGGAGTCCACGAGTTCGAATCCAGGTCGCACCAAACATGCTTATCCCTTTCAGTCATGGAGGCATTATAATTTAACGGTCAGTCCCACTATTGGTTTGTAAAAGAGTAGCCCAAGAGTTGGCGATAACAAACTGCCTTCTCTCTACTCTTACACTGCTAAATTAGGAACGGTTAACGCAGATAACCCTCGTGTAGATTTGCATAAATTTCCAAACAAATAAAACCAAACCTACAGCTGATCTATTGGGTGGAGACAGACAGACTGAAATCAACATCAGACTTAAGCAATATTTTAAATTATATATGCAAAAACGGCTCGTTTGGGTTGAGAAAATATTTTACGTAGAAGAGCGAAAAACGTTTCGACCTTCTTCGGTCATCGTCAGGTTCACAAACAAAGAAAGAGGTAACTGACCGGAAGCTGACCACATGTTTGGAAGGGGTTGTGTAACTGAGTGTCGGAATGTAGAGGGCGGTGTTAGATGTTTGAATATATAATTTTATATTATTTATTTTATTATATTTAATATAGGTATAAAGGCGTTCCTCTATATTGGTTTATTTTGGGTTTAAGTTGTTGTATAAGTAAGGCTTCTTTAAATTTGCGTTTGTTATCGTGGCAGTTAGCACATTGTATTTTATAAATAATGTTGGTGTGATGTTTGTCAGTGTAGTTTTTACACAGTATAGACCTCAGTTTTATGCCTGGTTTTGAATAAATTTCGTATTAACTGTAATGTCATATTTTGTTACTAGTTTTTGCCAAATGTTGGTTATTTTTCTGATTGTGTCGGGAATATATGGTATGCAGCAGTATATGGTTTCGTGATTTTTTAAATCGTGAGATATATTTACTTTTGTTGGTTGATTTTGCTTTCTGTCCAGGTGTGTGCGTATAATGTTTTCTACGGTTTGTGGAGGAAACTTATTGATGTTGATGAAATATTGTTTTATTTTGTCTAATTCATCGTTAATTTTATCTGGTGAGCATAGTTTTATGGCTGTGTTTATTTGGTTTCTTAGTATGTTGAGTTTTTGTTTTGTTTCATGTGCTGAGTCCCAAGGAATGTATAGTCCAGTATGGGTGATTTTTCGGTGGATTTCTTTTTTTAATTGTGTGTCGGTTCTTGTAATTTTGAGGTTAAGAAAGGATATTTGATTACTTTCTTCCTGTTCACATGTGAAGTTAATGTTGGGATGTATAGAGTTAATGTGATTGAAAAAATTAAGTATGTGTTCTGTAGATCTGAATCCCGCAACCGTGTCATCTACATTTCTGTACCAGTATAGTGGTGGATATAGTGCTGTGGTAATTGGTACCAGTATAGTGGTGGATGTAATGCTGTGGTAATTGGTACCAGTATAGTGGTGGATGTAATGCTGTGGTAATTGGTACCAGTATAGTGGTGGATGTAATGCTGTGGTAATTGGTACCAGTATAGTGGTGGATGTAATGCTGTGGTAATTGCCATCAACATAATCCGAAGAGAACCATACTACCAGGAACACACACATTATCCATAATAACATCCAGAACCCACACTTTATGTATATTAACATCCAGGAACACACACATTATTCATAATAACATCCAGAAACCCACACTTTATCTATATTAACATCCAGAAACTCACACGTTATTCATAATAACATCCAGAAACCCACACTTTATGTATATTAACATCCAGAAACCCACACTTTATCTATATTAACATCCAGAAACCCACACTTTATCCATATTGACATACAGGAACCGACACTTTATCTATATTAACATACAGGAACCGACACTTTATCTATAATAATATCTAGGAACCCACACTTTATCCATATTATTATCCAGAACCCACACTTTATCTATATTAACATCCAGAAACTCACACTTTATCCATATTGACATACAGGAACCGACACTTTATCTATATTAATATACAGGAACCGACACTTTATCTATATTAATGTCTAGGAACCCACACTTTATCCATATTATTATCCAGAACCCACACTTTATCTATGTTAACATACAGAAACTCACACTTTATCCATATTGACATACAGGAACCGACACTTTATCTATATTAATATACAGGAACCGACACTTTATCTATATTAATATCTAGGAACCCACACTTTATCCATATTATTATCCAGAACCCACACTTTATCTATGTTAACATACAGAAACTCACACTTTATCTGTATTCACACTAAGAACCACACATTTTATCTGTATTCACACTAAGAACCACACACTTTATCTGTATTCACACTGAGAACCACACACTTTATCTGTATTCACACTAAGAACCACACATTTTATCTGTATTCACACTAAGAACCACACACTTTATCTATATTAACACCCAGAAACCCACTCTTTATCTTTATTAATATCTAGGAACACACACTTTATCCATATTATTATCCAGAACCCACACTTTACCTATGTTAACTTCCAGGGATCTCACACTTTATTTTTATTAACATCCAGAAACCCACACTTTATCTATATTAACACCACTTTCTCCACCTTATTTTACTAATTTAACGCCGTGTACACACACCTTGTTGTAACGTTCTCTCAAATACGGATTCCTGTATCGTAACGAACTGTTGATCTGACGATGAACCGAAACTTTGGGCAAAACGAAATAATAATTTAAATTAGAATTTTCATCGTACAGAAGTACCTGTGTTTTATATTGTAATTAATTAATTATTAGTTTACCCATTAAAAGTGAGCTTCATGTTTATTTTAAGTGTCATAATGGTTGGATATGTCTACGGATTTACAACGATCGCCCTCTGTACTTTATAATAATTTATCAGTTAAATATTAATTATTTACATCGCTGAGTGACAAGTTTTTCATTATAACTTTGTTTTTCTTTGTCGGAACTGTCTTCGACAGGAAAACGTTGCATAAAGATAGTGTTAACTTGTAATTTGTAAACAATATATTTTCATCACACGAAGAGATATAACTTTTATAGTAATGGATATTTATGTAAGCTCTCATACGTAATCTTATATTTTCAGCAACCCAACTTAAATTTGATAAAGTTTCGAATATCGAAGTCCGTGAAAAACCAAAGTTTTGTAAATTAGGTCTTTTTAAACTAACTGGTGAAAATAATTCGAAATCCATTGTGATTAAATGATAAATTATTTTAGTTCTCTCTCAACGTTTTTACAAATCACGGTACGCAATTGTTAGCCACATTTATAGACTTTATTCTGATGTGGCATTTTGTGATTGGTTGGGTGATAGCCAAACACAGTGTAGACGATCAACTCATAAATGTATTCTGGTGCAGTAACTTTTCACATCGTAAAATATGTCCACATGTTCGCATTTTATATATTCTCATCTTACTTATTTTTGCCTCCCGCTAGTACAGCGGTATATCTATGGATTTACAACGCTAAAATAATGGGTTCGATTCCCCTCGGTGAGCTCAGCAGATAGCCCGATGTGGCTTTGCTATAAGAAAAACACACACACTTACTTATTTTTACGTGAATATTTCCAGCAAAATGCGCATCGTTTTGGTGATTTGTATACACTATTCTATTTGTCCACTAATATGAGGAATCGAACCCCGATGTTTAGCAGATGATTAGAAAAGTTCCAAATCATTATTAAAACAAATCTATATAAATACATGTACAATAGTACTGTCTGTTGTATGTTTGTGTAACTACTTCGCAAGGTGTGGATAGGCCTTTATCAAATTTCATATTGTGGTTGATTAGGTCCAAGCGTGGTTTGATACAACGGTTCAGTTTCCTGTTTTACGTGTTGCAATTTTTGTGGGCGTTTTTTTACCACTATCTCGCCTCCTGTGAATGGTGATTTGTTATTTTGAATTTCGCGTAAAACTACTCGAGGGCTATCTGCGCTAGCCGTCCCTAATTTAGCAGTGTAAGACTAGAGGGAAGGCAGCTAGTCATCACCACCCACCGCCAACTCTTGGGCTACTCTTTTACCAACAAATAGAGGGATTGACCGTAACATTATAACGCCCCCACGGCTGAAAGGGCGAGCATCTTTGGTACGACCGGGATTCGAACCCGCGACCCTCGGATTACGAGTCGAACGCCTTCACACACTTGGCCATGCCGTGCTCTTGTGAATGGATAACTCAACAAATTTTGTATGGAGGTTTATTGGGGCCATGGAAAAGTATATGCACAATTTGACTTTTGTATTTTGCCGTTTTTTATGAGGGGGTGGGTGGGTGTTTTCTCGTTTTTATACCACTAGTTCGCTCCCTGTCAATTTGTGGTTTCATATTTGGCCTTTCCAGTTTTTATGGGCGTTTTTATGCTTTTACAATTACATATAAGGGAAGTAACTTTCCACGTCTCAAGATAGGCTTTCATTAATAATGAATTTACGTAGCTACAGGTGCCGCTGTTATCCTTTTATATTGAATTTGTATCTTTAGAGAGCATTCAACGAAATTCTGAATACAATTTTAAAAACAAATGAGTACAACGTACACGTGCATGAGATACGAACTTTAAAAACACGAAGTAAAGATATTTTTTCTTGAAACAGGTCACTTTCGGGGACCTTGTGGAAGTACATATTGTGCTATCTCGTGTAGTTCAGTAGAAATCCTGTAGGGAGCTTCCAGTCGTGGTTACGCAACAAGTTCTATCTTAATATCTACTTATATATTTAAACTGTGCTCATAAATTTTATTACGATATAAAACACGTAACTGAATTGTTGGTACACATTTGAATTGCAAATGTTACATTCTAAACCACAAGAGTGTTAGTTAGCATAAAGAAGTTCGATCAGTGATTATTGTCATAATAAAAGTTAGATGTCTAAATGTTGTCATGAGAAAAGTTGATTCTCTGAATGTTGTCGGGATAGAAGTTTGATGTCTGAATGTTGTCGTAATAGAAGTTTGATGTCTGAATGTTGTCATATTAAAAATTGGGTCTCTGATTGTCGGCATAAAAATGGTTGGTAACTGATTGTTGTCATGATAATAGTTGGGTCTCTGAATCTTGCAATAATAAAAATTGGACGTCTCATTGTTATCATATTAACAGTTGGGTCACTGATTGTTGTCATAATAAAGTTCGATCACTGATTATTGGCATAATAAAAGTTGGATGTCTGAATGTTGTTACATTAAAAGTTGATTTTCTGAATGTTGTCATAATAAAACTTGGGTCACTGGTTGTTGTCATAATAAAAGCTAGGTCACTGATTGTTGTCATAATAAAAGTTGGATGTCTGAATGTTATCATAATAAAAGTTGGGTCTCTGATCGCTGTCAAAATAAAATCTGGGTCACTGATTGTTGTCATAACAAAAATTGGGTCACTGATGGTTATCATAATAAAAATTGGAACACTGATTCTTGTCATAATTAAAGCTGGGTCACTGATTGTTGTCGTAACAAAAATTGGGTCAGTGATTGTTGTCATAATAAAAGCTGGGTCACTGATTGTTGTCGTAACAAAAATTCGGTCAGTAATTGTTGTCATAATAAAAGGTGGGTCACTGATTATTGTCATAACTAAAATCCGGTCACTGATTGTTGTCATAACTAAAATTCGGTCACTGATTGTCGTCATAATAAAATTGGGTCACTGATTGTTGTCATAATAAAACTGGGTCACTGATTGTCGTCATAATAAAAGATGTGTCACTGATTGTTGTAAGTGTTGTATATAATGTTACTAATTGACGTTTACAATGTTTTCATGTTGATCAGTATCGTTTTGTTGTACAATAGTTAAATAATTTTTAAAGGGAATTATGATTGCTTGAAACATCGATTGGTCCACAGTGAATGACGTCTCACTTTCTCAAACTGAATTTTAGCCAACATGTCAAGTTCTCCACCTGACCAGTCCGACTTGAATGAACCGAGTTACTCTATATCAGGCTCATATGGTCTTGACGGGCGCAAGAAGGAACGTGAAAATAGCCTGGATCGAGAGGTCAAATGCCACATGACTGGTGAAACTGTAACCAACAGCCCTGCATTTGACTGTTATAATTCACCAGCAGGGCTGATAGGTAGTCACACAGAAGGGATAAAAAATACCAGTTTTGTGACCGACAGTAAAATTAATGATGACAGTGATACTCAAAACAACAGCACCAACTCAACCAATCAGACCTTAGGAGCTCATCCAAATGACGAGAATTCCCTAGGTTCCAAAAGACGTGGACCCCGAACCACCATTAAAGCCAAGCAGCTGGAAATGCTTAAAGCAGCTTTTGCTGCCACACCCAAACCCACACGTCATATCCGGGAGCAACTTGCACAAGAAACCGGTCTAAGTATGCGAGTTATACAAGTAAGTTTAGCTAATCTCATTCCAGGATTAACAATTAAAGAGATAAAAAGATAATCTCGTGTTGTGTAAAGGAAACCTACATTAAAAAAGTAAGCTATGATTTTATTTTATGTTCAGAAATAAGTTTGGTAGATAAATATAGTTTCTATTTAACTTTACGTGATTTGTTATTGAACATAGAGTTAGGTCAATTTTACGTGATTTGTTATTGTACATAGAGTTACGTGATTTGTTATTGTACATAGAGTTAGGTCAATTTTACGTGATTTGTTATTGTACATAGAGTTAGGTCAATTTTACGTGATTTGTTATTGTACATAGAGTTAGGTCAATTTACCTTTTTATTTTGTTTTGTTTTTAAGTCTCCGATTCACAAGGTTAGAAGCTGAAACGTAACCTTCAGTATAAGAATTTACAAAATAGGCCTAACTCTTCTGAGCAGAACATTGTAAGTATTCTTACAGCCTGACATAAGATATTGTATGCATCTTGTCCTGCTGCACTTCTGGTAGAAATAAGCAGCTTCAAGAGTTATGTTAAAAATAATATTATCATCTATATAGCCTGGACTTTAAACGTGCCACCATTATGGATCGTACAGTTTGTTGTCCTCTTACGTATCCTGGACTTTAAATATTCCACTATAATGGATCGTGCAGTTTATTGTCCTTTCAGAGTGCATTCACTACGACGAGTGCTTAGTCTAGAAACGTGATATTCTGTCACGTGCTCGGTAGTCAGTTGAAGAACATTCACTTTCTAATTACATGTGTTCTTTCTTTATCTGCAAGATACAATCTCTAACCCTGAATCGGTATAAATAATAAGAGCAATGGGTCGGTTGTAGTGCGAACGTCGCTCAAAATGGAAACTGTTGTATATTTCTTGTTTTCTCAGTAACTTGTAATTATTGTTAGAATAACGAAGTATGTTCGTTCTTTCAACGTTAAACTGTTATTGCTACTTAGATGTGTTATTATGATATTTCAAACACATGTCGTAGAAGCAAGCTGGAGTAAGATGATGTATGGGGTACGTCAGAAACACAGGTCACTATGTAAGGGTAAAATGATTGATTGTATTTAGTGTAAAATTATTTCACAACTTGTGCTTGGAGGAAATATTATACAAATTTCTGTGTCTGAAATGAATTAATTTTCGAAGAGAAGCCTAATAGAAATGAACCTATACGTATATAAGCCCTTAATGAAAATTATGCAGGGAATCAACATTCATTGTTTTCTATAAAGTTCAAAGGTCAAATTCATAAAAGTGGTTCCTTCATAGTTAATACCAGTATTTCACTGTACAGTACTTTTTACACACATATATATATATATATATTAGCATATTTTACACACACATTCATATATATATACTGTTATGATAAAATTGTCAGTGGACTTGAATTACAAAATCACGACCACTACACTGAATGTACATTTTCGAGATCCTTAACTGGACGTTCTAATTTTAGCTTCCGATAGAGGGCGTCCGGTAGTTAATGACGATCTATTGACTCCGATATTTACTGATATATTTTTACCACCAATAAATTTCTTGAACTTCATATTTACGACTTAAATTCCTCTCATTTTACTTCTAATTTTTCTGTGGAAAATAAACTGGAAATATGAACACTTTGCACTCACTCATATAGCAAGTTAATAATCAACACAGTGATAGGAAGTTAACAATGATGTCTTTATGATCTCGTGGCTTTCTCACAAGACTGATTTCCATTCTTCAATTGTTTATGTTGTAAATCGATCTCACTAAGGTCTCTTTAAATATTGTAGATCAGTAAAAACTTTATACCCTAAAGTGGTAGGTTTGTTTTCAACTTTACAATAAAAACTTTATACCCTAAAGTGGTAGGTTTGTTTTCTACTTTACAATAAAAACTTTATACCCTAAAGTGGTAGGTTTGTTTTCTACTTTACAATAAAACTTTATACCCTAAAGTGGTAGGTTTGTTTTCTACTTTACAATAAAACTTTATACCCTAATGTGGTAGGTTTGTTTTCTACTTTACAATAAAAACTTTATACCCTAATGTGGTAGGTTTGTTTTCTACTTTACAATAAAACTTTATACCCTAAAGTGGTAGGTTTGTTTTCTACTTTACAATAAAAACTTTATACCCTAAAGTGGTAGGTTTGTTTTCTACTTTAAAATAAAAACTTTATACCCTAAAGTGGTAGGTTTGTTTTCTACTTTACAATAAAAACTTTATACCCTAATGTGGTAGGTTTGTTTTCTACTTTACAATAAAAACTTTATACCCTAAAGTGGTAGGTTTGTTTTCTACTTTACAATAAAAACTTTATACCCTAAAGTGGTAGGTTTGTTTTCTACTTTACAATAAAAACTTTATACCCTAATGTGGTAGGTTTGTTTTTACTTTACAATAAAACTTTATACCCTAATGTGGTAGGTTTGTTTTCTACTTTACAATAAAACTTTATACCCTAAAGTGGTAGGTTTGTTTTCTACTTTACAATAAAAACTTTATACCCTAAAGTGGTAGGTTTGTTTTCTACTTTAAAATAAAAACTTTATACCCTAAAGTGGTAGGTTTGTTTTCTACTTTACAATAAAACTTTATACCCTAATGTGGTAGGTTTGTTTTCTACTTTACAATAAAACTTTATACCCTAAAGTGGTAGGTTTGTTTTCTACTTTACAATAAAAACTTTATACCCTAAAGTGGTAGGTTTGTTTTCTACTTTACAATAAAAACTTTATACCCTAAAGTGGTAGGTTTGTTTTCTACTTTACAATAAAAACTTTATACCCTAAAGTGGTAGGTTTGTTTTCTACTTTACAATAAAAACTTTATACTCTAAAGTGGTAGGTTTGTTTTCTACTTTACAATAAAAACTTTATACTCTAAAGTGGTAGGTTTGTTTTCTACTTTACAATAAAAACTTTATACTTTAAAGTGGTAGGTTTGTTTTCTACTTTACAATAAAAACTTTATACTCTAAAGTGGTAGGTTTGTTTTCTACTTTACAATAAAAACTTTATACCCTAAAGTGGTAGGTTTGTTTTCTACTTCACTACTTGCATGGTATTAAAATAACATTCATAAAAAATTCATTTTGCCACTTATAATTTTTTTGGTCATTGATCAAAATGTTGTAAACCCAAGCACAGAATAGACTCTTGTAAACCCAAACGCAGAATACACTGTTGTAAACCCAATCGCAGAATACACTGTTGTAAACCCAATCGCAGAATACACCGATGTAAACCCAATCGCAGAATACACCGACGTAAATCCAAACACAGAATATACTGTTGTAAACCCAAACGCAGAATACACCGACGTAAATCCAAACATAGAATACACTGTCGTAAACCCAAACACAGAATACATTGTCGTAAATCCAAACGCAGAATACACTGTTGTAAACCCATGCGCAGAATACACTGTGGTAAATCCAAGCGCAGAATACATTGTTGTTAACTCAAGAACAGAATACATTGTAATAAACCCAAGTGCTACTTTCTCATCCGGGTATGTTTCATAATTAAAAGATACGTACTGTAATGGACTATAGAACCTTTATTTCAGGTAGAGCCATCACAATAAAATGTTCTGTTATATACAGAAGACATTTGGTCCTATCCTTACCCGCGTGCATGTTCAGAAATATAAGTTGGACTATAGGCCATGACCCAGTTTTCTATATAATTCTTACACTAAGTAGATTTTGATAAATATATACCAATTTGTGTGTGTGTGGCCTGAAAGGTATGTGTATGTGTGTGCGTGTTTGTAAGTACTATGATCGAATGGGAAAAATCCAGTTAAAAACCGTGTGAAAGTAGCAAACTAGAAGTATCTATAATTCTTCCTAGATTATAGGTTAGCCTGCCCAGAACATCCAAGCAAAAAAGAACGAAATTAACCGAGCCGTTTCTGCTAAACGCACGTGACGACAAAGGAAGCACTTTTCAGAACTGTACACGCGATCTCTGCGTGCCGGGCCATTGTCTTTTCACATACCATAACAGTCTTTTCTCACCATTCTTCATGGGAACACTTTTTATTTAACAATAACACTGTTTTAAAAAAAATACAATAAGTATTTCCAGAAATTCCTGTTATATCATATCACCTGCAGACAATGTAACCCTTCTCTGCTGAATTTTGTACTTAGCAAGATCAAACATTTCCCTTAACACTGTGATTTTTCATGGTTATTTTCTTTAGCAGTACCTTTTCCTACTGAATAAATGTTTATTATCACCAGTATAAACTTTCTGTGGGCATTTGTTTACCAACATATAAACATATTCTACCAACGTGTTTGTTTTGTAGTAATATTCCCGAGTTTTGAGTTGTTCGGTTAGAATCGACGCGATCAATAAACAACATTGATTTCATTTTCAATCTTCCAAATAATACTTCACTTAAATATACAACAATGTTATTTTATCAGTAATACTTCATTTATACATACAACAATGTTATTTTATCAGTAATACTTCACTTAAATATACAACAATGTTATTTTATCAGTAATACTTCATTTATACATACAACAATGTTATTTTATCAGTAATACTTCATTTATACATACAACAATGTTATTTTATCAGTAATACTTTATTTATACATACAACAATGTTATTTTATCAGTAATACTTTATTTATACATACAACAATGGTATTTTATCAGTAATACTTCATTTATACATACAACAATGTTATTTTATCAGTAATACTTCACTTATACATACAACAATGTTTTTATCAGTAATACTTCATTTATACATACAACAATGTTATTTTATCAGTAATACTTCATTTATACATACAACAATGTTATCTTATCAGTAATATTTCATTTATACATACAACAATGTTATTTTATCAGTAATACTTCATTTATACATACAACAATGTTATTTTATCAGTAATATTTCACTTAAATATTCAATAATGTTTTTAGCACTACTTTTCTTAAACGTTTACTTGTTTGTTTTTGAATTTCGCACAAAGCTACCCGAGGGCTATCTGTGCCAGCCATACCTAATTTAGCAGTGTACGACTAGAGAGAAGGCAGCTAGTCATCACCACCCACCGCTAACTCTTGGGCTACTCTTTTACCAACGAATAACGCGGGTCCGAATCCCCGTCACACTAAATATTCTCGCTTCTTCAGCCGTGGGGGCGTTATAATGTGACAGCCAATCCTACTGTTATTGTAAGTGAGGAATTACTGAAATATTGTTCTTTATACAACTGAAGTATTATTAAAATTATTATTACTAAAAACATTTTTGTATGTGAAAGCCAAGTATTATAAATAAAATGCATTATTAAATATGTAAGTGAAATATATATTACTGTATATGTTTAGGCGGCCCGGCATGACCAAGCGTGTTAAGGCGTGGGACTCGTAATCTGAGGGTCGCGGGTTCGCCTCAATGTGACGGTCAATCCCACTATTCGTTGGTAAAAGAGTAGCCCAAGAGTTGGCGGTGAGTGGTGATGACTAGCTGCTGCCTTCCCTCTGGTCTTACACTACTAAATTAGGGACGGCTAGCACAGATAGCTCTCGAGTAGTTTTGTGCGAAATTCAAAAGAAACGAAACCTCATTTACATATACAGAATATTTTTAATAATACTTTACTTAAATGTACAATAATATTTTAATAATACTTTACTTACATGTACAATAATATTTTAATAATACTTTACTTACATGTACAATAATATTTTATTAATACTTTACTTAAATGTACAATAATATTTTAATAATACTTTACTTACATGTACAATAATATTTTAATAATACTTTACTTACAGGTACAATAATATTTTAATAATACTTTACTTACATGTACAATAATATTTTATTAATACTTTACTTACATGTACAATAATATTTTATTAATACTTTACTTACATGTACAATAATATTTTAATAATACTTTATTTACATGTACAATAATATTTTATTAATACTTTACTTACATGTACAATAATATTTTAATAATACTTTACTTACATGTACAATAATATTTTAATAATACTTTACTTACATGTACAATAATATTTTAATAATACTTTACTTACATGTACAATAATATTTTAATAATACTTTACTTACATGTACAATAATATTTTAATAATACTTTACTTACATGTACAATAATATTTTAATAATACTTTACTTACATGTACAATAATATTTTATTAATACTTTACTTACATGTACAATAATATTTTAATAATACTTTACTTACATGTACAATAATATTTTAATAATACTTTACTTACATGTACAATAATATTTTAATAATACTTTACTTACATGTACAATAATATTTTAATAATATTTTTACATACAATACTTTTTAATAATACTTTTACTTACATGTACAATAATATTTTAATAATACTTTACTTACATGTACAATAATATTTTATTAATACTTTACTTACATGTACAATAATATTTTATTAATACTTTACTTACATGTACAATAATATTTTAATAATACTTTACTTACATGTACAATAATATTTTAATAATACTTTACTTACATGTACAATAATATTTTATTAATACTTTAATTACATGTACAATAATATTTTATTAATACTTTACTTACATGTACAATAATATTTTAATAATACTTTACTTACATGTACAATAATATTTTAATAATACTTTACTTACATGTACAATAATATTTTAATAATACTTTACTTACATGTACAATAATATTTTAATAATACTTTACTTACATGTACAATAATATTTTAATAATACTTTGCTTACATGTACAATATTATTTTAAGAATACTTTACTTACATGTACAATATTATTTTAAGAATACTTTACTTCGATGTACAATAATATTTTAGTAATATTTTATATATATATATACAATAATACTTTATGTGGTGTTGTCATGTGACACGAACTGAAAGATATGTACACAATCCTAAAGGATGATACGTTGCATGCACGTTACCAAGGCAACAGCAAAGGTGGTATGTTTCTGAACGTCGAATAGGATGGAAAGATGAGATAATTATAAAGTTCTACAAATTATATAAAGCATGGTAAGAGGTTAGAGGCTGTATTTTATTTAGCATTCCCCTCTGTTGGGGGATCCAAACATATCCTGAAAAAAATGAAAAGTCAGTGACAAATAATTATAAAAGATAGAAAGAAATCTTTTGTCTCGCACGTCATGTTTAACACACACTTTAGCCACGTCTCGTTCAATACTTCAATTTTTATTTCACCGCTAATTTCAGGTCAACCTTATTTGAATGAAGCTACTCTGGCCTGAACCGTCAGGAAATTCGAGCGGTGACTGGATGCAGAACACGTGAGACGCACGTGCTTCCACTCGATATTAACTTCACACACACGTTTATTGGTTATTTCAACTTATCCCTCTTATACTTTGTGCCTAAGGTATGATACATATGTTTGTATGTGAGCGATATTCGTTGAATCTGCCCGGCAGGTGGTTAGATAGCTCGACTCGTAACCTGAGGGTCTCAGGTTCGAGTCCCCTGTCACACGAAACATGCTCACCATTTCAGCCATGGGGACGTAATATAGTGAAAGCCAATTCCACCATTCACTGGTACAGAAAACATCTCAATAGTTAGTTGTGGGTGGTGATGACTAGCTGCCTTCCCTCTGGTCTTACATCCAAATTAGGGACGGCTAATGCAGATAGCCCTCGTGTAGGCTCTATTACATGTTGTGTAGAATGTAGATCACGTGACGCAAGTGATCAACAAAATAAGTCCTGAGATTCTTTCGGATTCAGTGATTTACAATTACGGCTTTGTATTTGTGTTTACTTGTGATAAGCTTAACAACAACAAAAATAATTACCTATCATCCTGGAATTATCAAAGTATTTAATTTAGGAATAGCCCCAGGATTTATCTCAAAGAGTTTGTTTGTTGTTTTTTTAATTTCCCGCAAAGCTAGCCGCCCCTAATTTAGCAGTGTAAGACTAGAGGGAAGGCAGCTAGTCATCACCACCCACCGCCAACACTTGGACTACTCTTTTTATCAGCGAATAGTGTGATTGACCGTCGCATTATATCTCCCCCACGGCTAAAAGGGCGAGCATGTTTGGTGTGACGGGGATTCGAACCCGCGACCCTGTGATTACGAGTCGAACACCTTAACCCACCTGGCCATGCCGGGCCTATCCCAGACAGGTTTTGAATGTTAGATTTTTACAAAGTGTATGCTGTACTCACGTGAATTCAAGATAAATTACGTAACGAAGACCAGTAGGGCCTGAAAATGTCTCGCACTATGGCGGTAAAAAAACAAAGAGTTCTCTCGTGAAATATAAGAACTAAGGGTTAGCATAGCTCAAGGACTGGTCAGTTTTTTGTGTGGTTGATTATAAAGAAAAACAATTGATCAGTATTGTTCTAAGTGTACTTTAAGTACTGCAAAGTACGTTTAACTAAACACCGATTAGTTTAGTTGGTAATTTATTATATCTGCAGCTAGGCTGAAGAATGGCATATTTAGTTTATCATCAAAATTGTACGTTTGTTTTATATCACATTGTTTTCTTTCAAACTCAGTCTCGCATTCGTACTGAAAACTATTCTAGTGAATATTGTCGTTATTGTTTCTCACTGCTTTCGTGTCGATATACAATCAACTTTAGTTATTGGAAAAAAATCTGGACCAGTGGCGCCACTGCGCGGCTCTTGAGCGAAACTGATTGGAGTACGAATTCACTTCCGCTGCATGACATTAGTTTTACACAGAGTTTAATAACACTTTGCTGTGCGTTATACGTAAGTTTCCTGTTAAAGATATCGCTAATTTGTAGTTATGTGTGTTACAATGCAGAAAGTAAACTAGGGTTCATGAATCGTCTTAAAACTAGCGTATTGTTATTCAAATTCAGAAGTGCACATCACTGGTGTAGCTTACTATTTACACTGTATTACACTGTAGTTTAGGCCTTCCGTTTGCATACATCCCATAATGGTCCAAAACACAGAGTGAGAGAAAAATCCTAATTCTTCCTGTTGTGACTTAAATGTCGAACACCGAAAATCTGCTGACGTAAGCACACTGAAGGCCATTTATTACTTGCCCTGATGTCGTAATATAAAGGTCAAATCAAGGTGACCCAAATACAGTCTATGGTATGCATAAATTTGCACTATTTTATAACTCACCTTGTACCTAAACGTAATATTTTCGATTTAAAATTGTGTGTATGTTCACACAAAAGTCATAAGGAAGATAATGCCTTTATATGTGATATTGTTGTGCGATATAGCTTCAGTATCGATATATTTTACTTCAGATTAATAGTTTCAGAGATGACATTTGATTAATGCTCATTTCACCTTTACACGAAGACATCAGATTAGGTAACAAATGTCCTTCAAGGTTCCTTAACAAGCTATGTGAGTAGATGTTCTAACACCTACTTCACAACAATTGGAATATTCAGGATTTGGTGATTACTAGCTGCCTTATCTCTAGTCATTCGCTATTAAATTAGAGATGGGTTTGCGCAGATAGCTCTCGTGAAGATCTGCGCGAAATTAAAACAAGCAAGTAAACAAAACACACTTGGGACTTAACACGTATTTTTGTAGAGAAATCTGTCATGGTAACTGCGTTACCCTTAGAGACCAGAATACCCCTTTTCTGTTTCTGAGGTAGGAATAATATTGTATGAAGGTGATATTTATGGTGCTGTTCCACTGACCTGGTTCACCAGATATTTCACCTTATAAAGGTCGTGTCACATTGCTACTGTTGTCATTAAAGCTGTGTAAAAATTGCGGTGAAAAAGAGACACCGTTATGAATAAGACAAGAATATGATAAACATACAGAAGATGTGATAGATTGACAGAAACATTGAGAGAAAGAAGGCTAGAGAATACGTTTCAAAAGTTTCATTCGAATAGCATTTTTATTTTCAACATTTTAAAATTAGAAGTGTATACATAGACAAGTTATACACAAGCAAATGGCCACTTACTGTTAATTTATGTGGTATCTGTTCTGTAGTATTAGATATGTATAAATAGACAGTTTACACATAAGTAAATGGGCACATTCTGTTAATTTAAATAGTATCTGTCCAATAATATCAGAAGTGGATAGATAGATAGATAATTTACAGGTAAGCAAATTGCCACTTACTGTTAATTTACGTAGTATCTATTCCACGTGTTTTCCAGAGGTTTGGACTCTGGTTACAAACTTTGAATTCGTTCAACCACACATTTTATCCTTTGTTTTGTGCAATAAAAACGTTTTGTTGCATTAAGTGTTCTCTTACATATCATTAGTTGATCAGGAATTAACACATGTGTTATCATTAGTTTATCAGGAATAAACACACGTGTTATCATTGGTTGATCAGGAATTAACATATGTGTTATCATTGGTTGATCAGGAATTAACACATGTGTTATCTTTGGTTGATCAGGAATTAACACACGTGTTATCATTAGTTGATCAGGAATTAACACATGTGTTATCATTGGTTGATCAGGAATTAACACACGTGTTATCATTAGTTGATTAGCAATTAACACACGTGTTATCATTATTAGTTGATCAGGAATTAACACACCCTATCATTAGTTGATCAGGAATTAACACACGTTATCATTAGTTGATCAGGAATTAACACGCGTTATCATTAGTTGATCAGCAACTAACACACGTTATCATTAGTTGATCAGCAATTAACACACGTGTTATCATTAGTTGATCAGGAATTAACACATGCTATCATTAGTTGATCAGGAATTAACACACGTTATCATTAGTTGATCAGGAATTAACACACGCTATCATTAGTTGATCAGCAATTAACACACGTGTTATCATTAGTTGATCAGGAATTAACACACGTTATCATTAGTTGATCAGGAATTAACACACGTTATCATTAGTTGATCAGCAATTAACACACGTGTTGTTATTACTTGACCAGAAATAAACACACGTGTTATCGTTACTTAACCAGAAATAAACACGTGTTATATTTAGTAGTTTCTTCGTGTCCTAGATTTAACTTTGACCTTGAGTGAGGTGAAAAGTCACTTGTTACACTTTGAATACTAAACAGATAATGAAAGACTCTGCACTTAACTTCTTAGCCACTCTTAAAATAATTTCCTAATTGTAGTAGCTAGATGTCTGTTGGGCTGTGACCGGTGATTAAAGTACAATATATTATTTATATTACTGAAAACTTATTTTTGTATTGTGATTCTGTAAATTAAGCTAAGACCTAATGGCTGTCGTGCTGGGTTGCGGATAGAAAGGTCTAAGGTTCGAGCCTGTGATATACTGTTGACATCACTCTGCTGTGAACATATTGTAAAAAATGGGTCAATCCGTGTATACGGGGAGACCTATTGGCTGTCTATATTCCAGTAGTCAGCAGTTCAAGATACGGGCAGTTATGGCCGAACCTTAGCTGTTTAATCGCCGTGTTGTAAAAGGTGACGTTTCAGGCTTAGTTTTAAATACCAGTTAAACTACAGTATTTCTACATAATAATAATAACTAAGTTATTCAAGCTTTGGATTCAGTTGGTGGGAAAAGTTTTACGTCAGAATTTAGTTTAGGAAGACCATTAGCACGTGCGAATGTAAAACTTATTTTGACGCAGTCTTGGACATTCCGAACTGTATCTACTTTATTATTGCAATTCTGCTGGTGGTTTTAATCGCTAATATTTCAGTCCAAACAGGTATTGTAATCTAAAGATGAATATCCTGTGTTACGTATGGGAATGTTCCTCATTTTGTACTTTGCAAACTGACACTAACTTTCGTCGTATTAGATATGATGTTTACCTATAGTATCAGAGAATAATTAGCACACACTTCCAATACCGAAGACAACACTTGTGCTTACCTCAAACTTTTTGCTCCAAATACCATGAGAAAGAGCGTTTAATAGTAACTGTAGCGAGTTAGTTTGTTGGAGTAGCGGTGACTCTCACGTGTTAGTTCGTTGGTGTAGCGATGACTCTCACGTGTTAGTTCGTTGGTGTAGCGGTGACTCTCACGTGTTAGTTCGTTGGTGTAGCGGTGACTCTCACGTGTTAGTTCGTTGGTGTAGCGGTGACTCTCACGTGTTAGTTTGTTGGTGTAGCGGTGACTCTAATGTGTTAGTTCGTTGGTGTAGCGGTGACTCTCACGTGTTAGTTTGTTGGTGTAGCGGTGACTCTCACGTGTTAGTTTGTTGGTGTAGCGGTGACTCTCACGTGTTAGTTCGTTGGTGTAGCGGTGACTCTCGCGTACTTGTCAGTTGGTACAGCGATAGCTATTTAAGTGTTATCTTGTTTATTTAGGTTTATACTGAGTTATAATAAGTTCAGATAAAGCTACCTACTTGAATGTAAACTAAAAATCAACATGACAATGAATGTAAGTAATTAGATAGAACTTTGTATAATGGACGGCAACTGCCTGTTGTGGAAACACAGAGGACAACGTTTGAAAGTCTTCCGCCTTTCGTCCTTTACACTCGTGTCTCCACAACAGGCAGTTATCGTCCATTCTACAAAGTTTCGGCATGAATACTCTGCCAAACAATCTGTCAAAGAATAAGTAATTTTACAGATCAGAATCTGCAGTTTCGTTAGTTGGATGAATACCCTGGTTGTCAACGACATTTTGGCCCTTAAACTAAATACCATCAGGAACTAGGCTTAAGGAATTGTTGTCACCGTTTTTATCTACAGTTTATTTATTTAGTTCAACACCAGGTGCCGTTATAAGTGCGTGTTATTCTTTTGGAGTAAAATCCAACCCATTCCACGTGAAAACAATTTCACGATTTTCGCATTTTTAATGAGAGATGATGGAGACACTTAAACCAACCGTTCAAAAATGTAATTAAAAACAGAATCAAATTAATTTTTACTTCAGTTCTACATAAAATCTCTTTACTGATGTAAAAGTAATATACAAGAACATTTTTATGAATCGTTCTTCCATATCTTAATAGGCAACTAGCGAATGTTTAAATTAAAACTACGTCAATTTTTAACATCTCATCTTTTTGTATTAAAAACACTTGAAAATATTATAAAGTTTATTTTTTCGCCCACGCCTGTAGATTATCAACTATCGTAAGTACCATGTTCATTGTTCAGGAGCAAGTTTATTAATTAATGCATGCTCACGAACCATTAGTTTCCATGTCACGAGGCCCGGCGTGGCCAGGTGGTTAAGGCACTCTACTCGTAATCTGAGGGCCGCGCGTTCGAATCCCCTTCACACCAAACATGCTCGCCCTTTCAGCTGTGGGGTCGTTATAATGTTACGGTCAATCCCACTATTCGTTGGTAAAAGAATAGCCCAAGAGTTAGTGGTGGGTGGTGATGACTAGCTGCCTTCCCTCTAGTCTTACATTGCTAAATTAGGGACGGATAGCGCAGATAGCATTCGTGTAGCTATGCGCGAAATTAAAACAAACCAAACCAAACCATGCCATGTTTTTGTTTCCAAGATAACGATTATGGTAATATTTAATGCTTTAAATCCACATTAAATAACACGTGGGCTGGGTGTGACCTAGTGGTTAACTTGTCGAACCATGAATGCAAGGGTCCATGCTTCCTGTTCCGATACTGCAAAATAGCGCTTAGCATGTTGGAGTCGTAGGTGAGTTATAGGAGTGACGATCAACACTCGATTAGATTGGCTGAAGAGTTGGCGGAGGGTGCTGTTGACCAACTGCTTTCACTCTAATTCATCCTTTCAAATCTGAGAACAACAACTATAAGTCGACAGATTTGTCCAAAACAAGCACACAAACGTGTATATTACGTAGCTAAGCTACAGTTATGCCTATATTTACAAATTATTGTAATATATGGAATATCTCTAAAAATACGTAAACGACGAATAAAATCAGGAACAAAAGGCAAGTGTTGTGGTGTTTCTCTGCCTCTGTCATATGAGAATAAATTACATCACATATGTTGGTAGTTTTCACTGAGTTATAACAGTATATAAAAGTACAAGAACTTTTACTATTCCCAGCAGTAGTGTGGTAAATGCAATCATGGCTTCTAAGACAAAAATACTACATAATAACGACTAACGTGAAACATTCTGGGGACCAATAAAAGTGTGGGCTGAATTTCAACCAGCGGTCTTGTTATACACAAAAGTTGACGGTACTCGACAGGTGCAAGACAACCTCATACACCAGGAGCAATACCTGCTAAGGAAGGGATTCATCTTCCAGTGAAACGTTGATTCAAAGCATGCAACAAATGTGGCGAAACAACACTTGTAAAAATATGAGGTCAAGGAAACACTCGTAAGTATTTTCTTGCTTTGGCGATATGACATTACATGAAACTTGTGGTCAAATGGTAGCCAAACAGTTTGGCTGAAATGTTATACACGACCTTAGTAATACATTAATAAACATGTGGTTGCATAAGGACAGGGTGTACTACTCTGTTTAAAGCAAATATAAGATACTAGTGCATCTATTTTATATAATTTGTATTAATTGAATTTTTCGTACTTCATTCTCAGATTCGCGTCAGCGTATCTTTTCAGTATCTACGTCACATTATTTTCCAACAATAACAAGATACTAATTAGCTTAAATTATGCAAAATTATATAATACCTAGCGTGATCTAGCAATTAACTTTCCGGCTTTACGTTTCCATAACTATATACAATTCTGTAAACATACACTGTTTGTCTCAATTTTCGTCTTTCTACGTCATAGCGCACGGGACACCGGTTCTTGTAGGGCCGCGTTGTTTTAGTCTTTGAATCTATGAAACAAATGAAAATTCTATGTATAGTTCCAATTGATGCCAAGTGGTCTATACTGGGATCTGTTGATTATGGCACACTGTAATTCTTGGCTGTTTATATTTTTGGCAGGATTGAATTTTTTAAAACTGAATTATTCGATTTTTGAAACAGATAACTTTTAGGACTTCAAATGAAAAGAACAAAAAAGCTTTATTTCTAGAGCAGAGCTACTCTGGGCTGTGACACGCGAGGGATCGAACCCTGAATTTTACACCATAGGTTCATAAACCTACCGCTGTCCCATCACGAGACAAAATGAAAGACACGAGTGGAGAAATCCATTTTCAGAAATGCTGCTCGATGCCCCTCGGCCAATGGCACAGCGACATGTCTGCAGACTTTCAACACTAAAAACCAGGTTCGACACCAGTGTAGTGGGAAGAGCAAAGATAGTCAATTATGTAGCTTGCTAATTAACTTCAAAGAAAAACAAAACGTTTTATTATCTCGAGGTAGTGATGAAAAATTCTTTATTGAAGCTGAAATATCAAATTTCACCAAGAACTCGTTTTCATCTGTTCGTTCATGAAACATTTCTTAACCATTTTACCAACCACGTTTGTTCGTCCTGCACTTTTCTTTAGAGGTTAGGGTTTTGGGCGGGGCAAGAAAACCCTTGTCAGCAGGAGTTAGATTGGTGGAAAACTGCAGCTCGAGGCGTTGAAATGTTGCCGACATGCACCTTTCTTTCTGCGGTGCGAAACTTCGGTTTTCTAATGTTAGCGGCTTTACAAAGCGTAGACTCCCCGGCAGACCCCCTACTTTGTCTCCGGAGTACCACCTGTCTCGGTGGCGGACTTTTACCTCAGTAAGGTTGACCTGCCTCTTCCAACAGAAATCATAAGACAGGAACGATGTCACGTGTCAGATTTCGGCCGCTTCACAATTTAAACTTAAAAGAAATACACGACATATCAAAGTATTTACTGATATTAAAATGTGTATTTCTCTGATACAAAAGTTTACAGACGTGAACTGTATAGTGGTGTAACCAAAACTTGTAGTTTAGAGTTATTTGTTTTTGAATTTCGCGCAAAGCTACACGAAGGCTATCTGCGCTAACCGTTCCTAATCTAGCAGTGTAAAATTAGTTTTGTTTGTTGTGTTTGTTTTTTGAAATTCGCACAAAGCTACTCGAGGGATATCTGTGCTAGCCGTCCCTAATTTAGCAGTGTAAGACTAGAGGGAAGGCAGCTAGTCATCACCACCCACCGCCAACTCTTGGGTTACTCTTTTACCAATGAATAGTGGGATTGACTGTCACATTATAACGCCCCCACGGCTGAAAGGGCGAGCATGTTTGGTGCGAGGGGGATGCGAACCCGCGACCCTCAGATTACGAGTCGCACGACTTAACACGCTTGGCCATGCCGGGCCGTGTAAAATTAGAAGGAAGGCAGCCAGTCATCACTACTCACCGACAATTCTTGGGCTTCTCTTTTATCAACGAATAGTGGGATTTTTCAACCGCCACATTATAACGCCCCCACGGCTGAAAGGGCGAGCAGGTTTGGCGTGACGGGGATTCGAACCCGCCACCCTCAAATGACGAGTCGAGCGCCTTAACTACATGACCATGCCGAGCCTTAGTGTTTGGAGTTTTGTGTGTGTGTGTGTGTGTGTGTGTGTGCGTGTGCGCTGTTCGAAAAGACTAACGGAATTCTTAAAAACTATTATCAAGATGGTTTTAGTTATTAAATTATAAACGATCGTTCCACCCAGTTAATCTGTCTCTCCATGACTTTGACTTCATCAGATCATTTTTTGACAAGTTTCAGAAGCCATCTTTTCGAAAATAGGGTTAACCAATTGCATGATATTCCGTGGGCATTCTATATAAGATGAAGTTTGCAAAATCGGTGTGGATACTTTTCTATAGCAACTAATTAATAATACTTTCATTTTAAATGTATTTAAAATTTTGGAACCTAAATCTCCGTTAGAGGGAGCTGTGGGTCTTCATAATGACGTTCCGATCAAAATGTTTTAACATGTTACGCCTGTAACACCGAGAAAGTTCTTAGAATATAACTATAGGTTTCTAAATCATTCCAACGTTGATTATTACAATATATTGTTGAAGAATAAATAGTTTTCAAGAATATTCAAGAAGATAGAACGTTGTTTTAAGAACGTTTCACATTTGTTTTAAGATATAAAGTGAATCAATGTGTTAGTTATTGCAATTACTTTGTGCAATGAAGATGTTACGTTAGTCCTAAAATTGTTGGAGAGGTGAACATCGTTTGTGACGTAGGCCTACAATAATTACGATAGCGTACAGTTGTTCATCTTCAAGCTTTTATAAACGTTAAGGAAGAATTAAAGTGATTTATTGTCATTGGTTGGAATGGGCTTACAGTCATTTTGATCAGATAATTTAAAACGAATCTCCCAACGCAAGAAGGCATCGTATCAAAAGATAAGTGTGGCCAAATCCCCAATAAAAAACAGAAAAAAGCACCGATATTATCTCTATTTAAATGTTATGTTTTTATTTGATTCAGTTAGACCTAATTGTTGACGACAAGTGAATAAATTATCATCATGGTTCACTAGCTTCAAAAAAGAGTTCACCTCATAGTAATTGCTGTTGTAACAGATTGTATAATTATATGAATAGTGTTCCAACCGGGCTGATGAGCTCTGGATTTAACGAAAGGCGTCTTCGGCTTCAGCAGTGGATACGACGAACGAAGTGTAGTTGGAATACTATTATGACACACTTCTAATTATTGGAAATCCCTAATGGACTGGATATAAAACGTAGTGTTAAAAATATATAATAGGCCTAATACTGATGTCTCACGATAAGTTATTCATTACGTACCGTCAATATTTCTACTGATCCAGTTAGTTAAACTAAACTAAACTAACGTGGCAGGGGTTCAGTTTAGAGAGAGAGAAATCAGAAGAGTTCTCTCTCCAACTGGGGTGTTCAGGAACTTTGTAGTTCCTCTTCGTCCCCTTTCGTGGATTGTTATTAGGATTAAGTGGTGGGTTTTTTTTTTATAATTATTTCAATAAATTAATTATCGTTATTATTCTTGACTTTTTGTGTGGGGAATGTCTCACTAAATGGTCTTTTGGGTGGAGGCAAAGGCAGCAATGGAAAGAAAGGCCGGGACCTGTCTCGAAAAGAAAAAGTTGGGTAGATGTGAACATGAATGTAATTCACTCAAGTTCAGATCAAATCAAACGGCCCGATTCTGGGTCTGGAAAAAAGGTTGCCTGGGCTGGGATCTAGAAATCCAATGCCTGAAGATTTTGATGTGGGGGGAAACGGGAGTACCCCGAGAAAACCCGAAGTTAGTTACCGTTAGGAGTTACTTATGTATGGTTACATATAATTTTGTGATTTCTCTAAATTTGTTTGGTCATTTGTTTGGTCATTTGTTTAGACTGACTACAACATAATACTACTCAGTATGTGGACATGAGCAGTAACTAACGGTAATAATAATAAGTTCGTGATTTGAAGAGATGGTCTCACAGCGGTGACTCTGAACACTAAAACCCGGGTTTCGATACCATCGCAACCACAGCACAGATAACCCAACGTGTAGCTTTACGCTAAACAACAAAACTAACTAACAGTTTCAAAATAAATTATAATTCCTTGGTTATCCGTTGTTCTCCACCTAGGACAGAGATGTACATTAATACCCGTTTAAACCGACTAATTATGTGATTTTCATGTAATGAAAGTTTACAGGTATAAAATCGGACAGGAGACTATATATACAGTGTATGAAACAAAGCACAATATTATCATGTTAATAAAATTAATGACAACCAAAGTGAATTCTTCAGAGTGTTTTTGCCCCATTTTCTTTTTATAAAGATGAATACCAAACTTAAGACCTGTTCTCTTTAAACGATCTCATCACGTGCTACGTTTTGACGAAACGCTTAGGTGAGTTCCTCGATAACTTATCGTGTGTAGAGAAATTCATTTTCTCTGTATTTGGTAAGAAGCTATGTTCAAACGTGCGTTTTCCACTATCTTGTTTACGAGGCCTTAGCACGTGCGAACAGTTTTCAAACTGAACATTGCGTTGCTATTATATATGTGTGTGTCTATGTATACATATATCTATAGTGTGCGTGTGTATACATTTCTACACCTGACATGCAAAGACGCCATTACCAAATGAACGGTTTTGATTTTGTTAATGGAATTGTTTATTGATTTTCGAGTCTGTGTAACTTCCTGTTTTTGTTTTCATAAAACATGTTTAGGTTTTGTACTCGCTGAGAGTAGCTCGTGATGTCTCCTTCCTTTCAGTGTAGTAACTCACCATTTATTTGTTATATAGTTCTTATACAGTTGTTATATAGTTGTTACATAGTTGTTATGTATTTGTTATACAATATTTATATAGATGTTATATATTTGTTATATAGATGTTATGTATTTGTTATATAGTTGTTACACAGTTGTTATGTATTTGTTATACAGTTGTTATATAGTTGTTATACAGTTGTTATGTATTTGTTATAAAATTGTTATATAGCTGTTATACAGTTGTTATGTATTTGTTATACAGTTGTTATGTATTTGTTATACAACTGTTATATAGTTGTTACACAGTTGTTATGTATTTGTTATACAATTGTTATATAGTTGTTACACAGTTGTTATGTATTTGTTATACAATTGTTATATGCCCACTTGAAATGGAATTTTATTCATAATGAATTTTAATATTATTACAAAATATACTTTAATAAACCTTGTTGATGTGGGAGATGATAATGATTTGTTTTGGGGGGAGCACTTATATGGGGGACAGTGATTTAGTAGATTAGTATCAATGATCTGCAAAAGTAAATAGTCCTACTAGTAGCACTATAACAATCTATTGATCAAATAGTCCTACTAGTAGCACTATAACAATCTATTGATCAAATAGTCCTACTAGTAGCACTATAACAATCTATTGATCAAATAGTCCTACTAGTAGCACTATAACAATCTATTGATCAAATAGTCCTACTAGTAGCACTATAACAATCTATTGATCAAATAATCCTACTAGTAGCACTATAACAACCTATTGATCAAATAGTCCTACTAGTAGCACTATAACAATCTATTGATCAAATAGTCCTACTAGTAGCACTATAACAATCTATTGATCAAATAGTCCTACTAGTAGCACTATAACAATCTATTGATCAAATAGTCCTACTAGTAGCACTATAACAATCTATTGATCAAATAGTCCTACTAGTAGCACTATAACAATCTATTGATCAAATAGTCCTACTAGTAGCACTATAACAATCTATTGATCTAAACCATCAACTATTTTAGTTGTGTTTTTGTCCACATTGCTCCTGTAGGACTAGTTGATTGTTTTTAACAAAACCATCATCTTCCCTTAGTTACGTGATAGTCTACATTGCTGTAGTAAGACTAGTTATCGATTGTTTTTATCTGAACCATCAACTTCCCTTAGTTATGTATCAGTCCACATTACTGGAGTAGGATTAGATATCGATTGTCTTCAATTAAACATCAACTTCCCTTAGTTACTTGCCAGTCCACATTACTGCAGTAGGACTAGTTGTCGATTGTTTTTAACTAAACATCAACTTTCTTTAATCCGTGATAACAAGAAAACCCACTTGTAGAGAAAAAATATACATGTAGAAACGGCTGGTATGGATAGAGAAAGCTCTACGTAGAGGAACGAACAACGTTTCCTTCTTCGGCCATCGTCAGGTTTGTGAAGGTTGAAACGTTGTTCGCTCCTCTACGTAGAGCTTTCTCTATCCATACCAGCCGTTTTTACATATATATCAACTTCCTTTAGTTATTTGTCAGTCCACATTGCTGTACTAGGACTAGTACCGTGTCGATTAACTACTATGTCACTAACAAAAAAAAAAAACGTAATGATTTTCATAATTATTAAAACACACTTTTATTATCCAAACTGTTACGTCTACAGAGAGGTGCTTTCAAGATTCGAAGTCCCCTTGTGGTTCGCGACAAGAATGTAGGCTTACGATGCAAAAGTTGGGATTCAATACCTGTTGTTTAGGTTTCTTCTTTGCAACAATGAAACCGAACCGAGATTCAAAAATA
Source organism: Tachypleus tridentatus (assembly GCF_004210375.1). NCBI lineage: Eukaryota > Metazoa > Arthropoda > Merostomata > Xiphosura > Limulidae > Tachypleus > Tachypleus tridentatus. The sequence continues at coordinate 97,080,879 of NC_134831.1, read as the reverse complement.
AGTTTAATAAACTTTAGTTATTTTCTTTTTTCCTTTTCGTTTGTCGACGGACAGATAGAGGGCGAGTCAATGAAGTGAGCGCCATATTGTTGTTCTTTACTCAGAAATTGTGTCGGATAACAGTTAATCATTTATCGAAAGTTGGAGTAAAAAACAAAAAACAAAATAATATCCACTATAAATATTAATCACATTAAATAGCGTATTTGGTATGTGAAACCACAGTTTGTCTAAGACATTCGTTGTCGTTATGTTTTAAATGTTATTATAATGTTAAAGTAATATAAACAGGTCAACAATTTTAAAAATGGTTTTTAAGTATGTTTCAATCACGCATGCGACATAAGGATAATCACGTTTTTTTTTTTTTTTTTTTAACTGAAGTATGGTTGCGCATGCTCTGTACTGTTAGAAATTAAATGGAAGAAAAATATTTATGTAAAACGGCTTTTCTTAATCCTAACCAGCCGTTTTTACATATATATTTTTCTCTACAAGTGGGTTTTCTCGTCATCATTGACTAAATGGAAGATAGATTTCATTTACTGCTGTTTTGTATCTATATCACAGTGCAGAAGATGTAATAGTTAGTTCCATAAATCACTTATCTTTACAAACTACAAGCAACAAACAACCGATGACCAAGTAGTAAGTATCAGAGCTAAAACGTTAAAATTCGGGTTTCGAATCATTTGGCTAGCGAAGCGCGTATAGCGTATTGTTTATTTTTGTACGTATACCAAAAAAAAAAAAAAACTAGTTATGGGTTTACTGTGCAAGTTGTGTTCATTTTATCAGTGTTCCTGAAATATTTCAAATGAAACGAATTTTTATTTTAAACATAGTTTATCTTTTCGACAGCGAAGTTGGTCATGAACAAAGACTAGAGGGAAATATTCTACCACGGTTTTGTTTAAATGTTCAAACACAAGCGTGGGAAACAGCGTAGCTAATCGTGGAACATAGCATAGCTTGTCGGGCTGCGGATCGAAAGGTCAAGAGATATTGATGTCGCTGAACATGCTCCTCATTTTCAGTAATAGATGTCCCCCGCTGAGACAGCGGTAAGTCTTCGGATTTACAGCGCTAAAATCAGGGGTTCGATTCCCCTAGATAGACACAGCAGATAGCCTGACGTGGCTTTGATATAAGAAAACACACTCACACTTAGTTGTAGATGCAGTATAAAAGTAAGGTTCAATCCCCTTATTCGGTTCAAACAGCCGAAAAACAAACAAACCTTGGCGGCGTATGTTGATGCTCAGCTGCTTTCCTTTTGGTCAATAGTTGAAATTAAGAACAACCATACCTAACTAAATCTTCTGGTCTTTGACGTGGCCGTTTAGTCCACGTGCACATGAAGTGCATAGTTCACGTCAAAAATTCAGTTCCTCAAACGGCAATCATTAAACATATTTGAAGTAACGACTGTTATAATCGATGTATGTACACAAGTCACAAGGAGTGTAATGAAAGCCTAGTAACATTTGTATCCATACACTCTCTACTCACATACATGCTGTTTTATGAACGAAGAAAGCTTTGCGCGAAATTCAAAACCACTATACATAAATGTTTTGATTTTTTGTCATTAGGGGGTTTTAATTGCTATTTTCTTCGAATGAATTATCAGTTTTCTATTTTGTACTAAATTTGGTAAGTAGTTAGTGTTAAAAAGAATATCCTACTAATTTACTATGTAAAAAAAATCATACACTATGCATAACGTAGGGCGTAATTTTAAAGGTAAGTTTGTTTGTTTGTTTTGAATTACGCGCAAGCTACACAAGGGCTATCTGCGCTAGCCGTCCCTAATTTAGCAGTGTAAGACTAGCGGGAAGGCAGCTGGTCATCACCACCCATCGCCAACTCTTGGGCTACTCTTTTACCAACGAATAGTGGGATTGACCGTCACATTATAACGTCTCCATGGCTGAAAGGGCGAGCATGTTTGGTGTGACGGGAATTCGAACCCGCGACTCTCCGATTACGAATCGAGTGCTTTAACCACCTGGCCATGCCGGGCTCTGTTTCATAGCAAAGCATATCACGCCATCTACTATGTCCACTGAAAGGAATCGAACAGCTGATTTTTGCGTCGTAAAAAGGTATACTTACCGCTTTCCCATCGGAAAACAACTCTTGTATGTAAAACGTAAGGTAGATTATAAAACATTGGTGTTTTAGTTCCAGCGCATGGAGCGAAATGTCCATTATATTTATAGGCGGCGCTGCATTACGTAGATTAAAGCACTATACTAATAAAAGTTGTTGTTTTTGTTTAATTTTGAATGAAAGATAAACTAACTGTAGAAATGTAATTTTTCAGTTGTACAGCCCACTGTACACATACCTAATTCCCACTGACCGTACTCAAACTTCTAACTGGATTAGATACGACTTCTCATACATACATAAACACGGGTTAGAAGGTGTCTTGATAATATAATGATAGTCCAAAATAGGTGACAACGCAGGTCATGACCTTACCCCACACCTTCATTAAACGTTAAGAAGGAATTAGAACAGCGGTTTATATTTCAATATATTCAATGGTTAATTTGGTAAAACTAAATGTAAAACTAATAAAACTCTCACAGGCAAAAAAACCAAAAAACACAACAAATTGAAGTTGTGAGAAACTGGTTGTTACATTGATTAATTATTTGAACCGGAAACGTAACGTCGAACTGGCCTTTCTTTGAGTACTCAAAGTAGTCCAGTGACGGTGTCGGTCTGTAATTGACACACAGTTTCCACAAAGACCACGCTTTGGGTAAGTTACACTGTTATTTAGAGACACGACTTGTCACCAAAGTAACGATAAACATTGTCTTACGAAATATGACTCGTGAGTGCGTGATGGAAGATGGAAGACCATCTGCTAAGAATGCTTGGCCTATCATCTGGATTGTATGTAAATAAATAGAAAGAAATGAAGAAAGAAGACAATAATTAATAGTAACAAAGAAACGTGTTGAGATAATTCAGAAAGCTTGACTTCATTTAAGGATTTATTAAATTTCTCCGTTTTAAAGGCACAGAACTGAATCTTGTTTTTACTTTATAATCAAGTACACCTGGTGTCAATATAATATACGAATAGCGCAGGTTATCTTCTAATTAACAAATCTAGACCAGAAGAAACACGCAGTAGGATATACCAGTTGTCTGTCCCAGATCCTGGCAAAGTGCCAACGTGACGCGTGTCACGATATAAGAAATATACAGTTTTGGATATTAGCGCAAGGACAGTCTTCGCTACCGTCCACAAGGTTGGATTAAAGGGAAGAAAACTAACAGAACTCGCCGTCAACTGTTGGCCTATTCACGACTGATCGAATAATTTCATTTCACCATCAGTTTTTTAATAATACCCATACCCCCAAAGTGCGGGATGCATTATCACAACAACAACAATCCTAAAAGTTACATAATGAAACTGGATCAATACTACGAATGAATTGTTGTATAAATGAATTGAAAAGCCCCCTGGTGATAATTATGGAGTATTAAAACTCACGATAAATAGGCTCACGTAAATATGGAAGGCGTAATAATTACTGTTTTGATACTGATCTAAGTTTTATCCTTCATATTTAGTTCCTTTGTGTTTTGGCACTAATCTAAGATTTATCCTTCACATTTAGTTCCTTTGTGTTTTGATACTGATCTAAGTTTTATCCTTCATATTCAGTTCTATTGTGTTTTGATATTGATCTAAGTTTTATCCTTCAAATTAAGTTCATTTGTGTTTTGATACTGATCTAAGTTTTATCCTTCAAATTAAGTTCCTTTGTGTTTTGATACTGATCTAAGTTTTATCCTTCATATTTAGTTCCTTTGTGTTTTGATACTGATTTAAGTTTTATCCTTCATATTTAGTTCCTTTGTGTTTTGATACTCATCTAAGCTTTATCCTTCGTATTTAGTTTCTTTGTGTTTTGATACTGATCTAAGCTTTATCCTTCATATTTAGTTCCTTTGTGTTTTGATAGTGATCTAAGTTTTATTCTTCATATTTAGTTTTTTTGTGTTTTGATACTGATTTATGTTTTATCCTTCAAATTAAGTTCCTTTTTGTTTAGCTACTGATCTAAGCTTTATCCTTCGTATTTAGTTTCTTTGTGTTTTGATACTGATCTAAGCTTTATCCTTCATATTTAGTTCCTTTGTGTTTTGATACTGATCTAAGTTTTATCCTTCATATTTAGTTCCTTTGTGTTTTGATACTGATCTAAGTTTTATCCTTCATATTTAGTTCCTTTGTGTTTTGATACTGATCTAAGTTTTATCCTTCATATTTAGTTCCTTTGTGTTTTGATACTGATCTAAGCTTTATCCTTCATATTTAGTTCCTTTGTGTTTTGATACTGATCTAAGCTTTATCCTTCATATTTAGTTCCTTTGTGTTTTGATACTGATCTAAGCTTTATCCTTCATATTTAGTTCCTTTGTGTTTTGATACTGATCTAAGTTTTATCCTTCATATTTAGTTCCTTTGTGTTTTGATACTGATCTAAGTTTTATCCTTCATATTTAGTTCCTTTGTGTTTTGATACTGATCTAAGCTTTATCCTTCATATTTAGTTCCTTTGTGTTTTGATACTGATCTAAGCTTTATCCTTCATATTTAGTTCCTTTGTGTTTTGATACTGATCTAAGCTTTATCCTTCATATTTAGTTCCTTTGTGTTTTGATACTGATCTAAGCTTTATCCTTCATATTTAGTTCCTTTGTGTTTTGATACTGATCTAAGTTTTATCCTTCATATTTAGTTCCTTTGTGTTTTGATACTGATCTAAGCTTTATCCTTCATATTTAGTTCCTTTGTGTTTTGATACTGATCTAAGCTTTATCCTTTATATTTAGTTCCTTTGTGTTTTGATACTGATCTAAGTTTTATCCTTCATATTTAGTTCCTTTGTGTTTTGATACTGATCTAAGTTTTATCCTTCATATTTAGTTCCTTTGTGTTTTGATACTGATCTAAGTTTTATCCTTCATATTTAGTTCCTTTGTGTTTTGATACTGATCTAAGCTTTATCCTTCATATTTAGTTTCTTTGTGTTTTGATACTGATCTAAGCTTTATCCTTCATATTTAGTTCCTTTGTGTTTTGATACTGATCTAAGTTTTATCCTTCATATTTAGTTCCTTTGTGTTTTGATACTGATCTAAGTTTTATCCTTCATATTTAGTTCCTTTGTGTTTTGATACTGATCTAAGTTTTATCCTTCATATTTAGTTCCTTTGTGTTTTGATACTGATCTAAGTTTTATCCTTCATATTTAGTTCCTTTGTGTTTTGATACTGATCTAAGTTTTATCCTTCATATTTAGTTCCTTTTTGTTTTGATACTGATCTAAGTTTTATCCTTCATATTTAGTTCCTTTGTGTTTTGATACTGATCTAAGTTTTATCCTTCATATTTAGTTCCTTTGTGTTTTGATACTGATCTAAGTTTTATCCTTCATATTTAGTTCCTTTGTGTTTTGATACTGATCTAAGCTTTATCCTTCATATTTAGTTTCTTTGTGTTTTGATACTGATCTAAGCTTTATCCTTCATATTTAGTTCCTTTGTGTTTTGATACTGATCTAAGCTTTATCCTTCATATTTAGTTCCTTTGTGTTTTGATACTGATCTAAGTTTTATCCTTCATATTTAGTTCCTTTGTGTTTTGATACTGATCTAAGCTTTATCCTTCATATTTAGTTCCTTTGTGTTTTGATACTGATCTAAGCTTTATCCTTCATATTTAGTTCCTTTGTGTTTTGATACTGATCTAAGCTTTATCCTTCATATTTAGTTCCTTTGTGTTTTGATACTGATCTAAGCTTTATCCTTCATATTTAGTTCCTTTGTGTTTTGATACTGATCTAAGTTTTATCCTTCATATTTAGTTCCTTTGTGTTTTGATACTGATCTAAGTTTTATCCTTTATATTTAGTTCCTTTGTGTTTTGATACTGATCTAAGCTTTATCCTTCATATTTAGTTCCTTTGTGTTTTGATACTGATCTAAGTTTTATCCTTCATATTTAGTTCCTTTGTGTTTTGATACTGATCTAAGCTTTATCCTTCATATTTAGTTCCTTTGTGTTTTGATACTGATCTAAGCTTTATCCTTTATATTTTGATACTGATCTAAGTTTTATCCTTCATATTTAGTTCCTTTGTGTTTTGATACTGATCTAAGCTTTATCCTTCATATTTAGTTCCTTTGTGTTTTGATACTGATCTAAGTTTTATCCTTCATATTTAGTTCCTTTGTGTTTTGATACTGATCTAAGCTTTATCCTTCATATTTAGTTCCTTTGTGTTTTGATACTGATCTAAGTTTTATCCTTCATATTTAGTTTCTTTGTGTTTTGATACTGATCTAAGTTTTATCCTTCATATTTAGTTCCTTTGTGTTTTGATACTGATCTAAGCTTTATCCTTCATATTTAGTTCCTTTGTGTTTTGATACTGATCTAAGTTTTATCCTTCATATTTAGTTCCTTTGTGTTTTGATACTGATCTAAGTTTTATCCTTCATATTTAGTTCCTTTGTGTTTTGATACTGATCTAAGTTTTATCCTTCATATTTAGTTCCTTTGTGTTTTGATACTGATCTAAGTTTTATCCTTCATATTTAGTTTTTTTGTGTTTTGATACTGATCTAAGTTTTATCCTTCATATTTAGTTTTATTGTGTTTTGATACTGATCTAAGCTTTATCCTTCATATTTAGTTCCTTTGTGTTTTGATACTGATCTAAGTTTTATCCTTCATATTTAGTTCCTTTGTGTTTTGATACTGATCTAAGTTTTATCCTTCATATTTAGTTCCTTTGTGTTTTGATACTGATCTAAGTTTTATCCTTCATATTTAGTTCCTTTTTGTTTTGTTTTGATCTAAGTTTTATCCTTCATATTTAGTTCTTTGTGTTTTGATACTGATCTAAGCTTTATCCTTATTTAGTTCCTTTGTGTTTTGATACTGATCTAAGCTTTATCCTTCATATTTAGTTTCTTTGTGTTTTGATACTGATCTAAGCTTTATCCTTCATATTTAGTTCCTTTGTGTTTTGATACTGATCTAAGCTTTATCCTTCATATTTAGTTCCTTTGTGTTTTGATACTGATCTAAGTTTTATCCTTCATATTTAGTTCCTTTGTGTTTTGATACTGATCTAAGCTTTATCCTTTATATTTAGTTCCTTTGTGTTTTGATACTGATCTAAGATCTTTATCCTTCATATTTAGTTCCTTTGTGTTTTGATACTGATCTAAGCTTTATCCTTCATATTTAGTTCCTTTGTGTTTTGATACTGATCTAAGCTTTATCCTTTTGATATTTAGTTCCTTTGTGTTTTGATACTGATCTAAGTTTTATCCTTCATATTTAGTTCTTTTGTGTTTTGATACTGATCTAAGCTTTATCCTTCATATTTAGTTCCTTTGTGTTTTGATACTGATCTAAGTTTTATCCTTCATATTTAGTTCCTTTGTGTTTTGATACTGATCTAAGCTTTATCCTTCATATTTAGTTCCTTTGTGTTTTGATACTGATCTAAGCTTTATCCTTCATATTTAGTTCCTTTGTGTTTTGATACTGATCTAAGTTTTATCCTTCATATTTAGTTCCTTTGTGTTTTGATACTGATCTAAGCTTTGTGTTTTGATACTGATCTAAGTTTTATCCTTCATATTTAGTTCCTTTGTGTTTTGATACTGATCTAAGCTTTATCCTTCATATTTAGTTCCTTTGTGTTTTGATACTGATCTAAGTTTTATCCTTCATATTTAGTTCCTTTGTGTTTTGATACTGATCTAAGTTTTATCCTTCATATTTAGTTCCTTTGTGTTTTGATACTGATCTAAGTTTTATCCTTCATATTTAGTTCCTTTGTGTTTTGATACTGATCTAAGTTTTATCCTTCATATTTAGTTCCTTTGTGTTTTGATACTGATCTAAGTTTTATCCTTCATATTTAGTTCCTTTGTGTTTTGATACTGATCTAAGTTTTATCCTTCATATTTAGTTCCTTTGTGTTTTGATACTGATCTAAGCTTTATCCTTCATATTTAGTTCCTTTGTGTTTTGATACTGATCTAAGTTTTATCCTTCATATTTAGTTCCTTTGTGTTTTGATACTGATCTAAGTTTTATCCTTCATATTTAGTTCCTTTGTGTTTTGATACTGATCTAAGTTTTATCCTTCATATTTAGTTCCTTTGTGTTTTGATACTGATCTAAGTTTTATCCTTCATATTTAGTTCCTTTGTGTTTTGATACTGATCTAAGCTTTATCCTTCATATTTAGTTTAGTTCTTTGTGTTTTGATACTGATCTAAGTTTTATCCTTCATATTTAGTTCCTTTGTGTTTTGATACTGATCTAAGTTTTATCCTTCATATTTAGTTCCTTTGTGTTTTGATACTGATCTAAGTTTTATCCTTCATATTTAGTTCCTTTGTGTTTTGATACTGATCTAAGTTTTATCCTTCATATTTAGTTCCTTTGTGTTTTGATACTGATCTAAGTTTTATCCTTCATATTTAGTTCCTTTGTGTTTTGATACTGATCTAAGTTTTATCCTTCATATTTAGTTCCTTTGTGTTTTGATACTGATCTAAGTTTTATCCTTCATATTTAGTTCCTTTGTGTTTTGATACTGATCTAAGTTTTATCCTTCATATTTAGTTCCTTTGTGTTTTGATACTGATCTAAGTTTTATCCTTCATATTTAGTTCCTTTGTGTTTTGATACTGATCTAAGTTTTATCCTTCATATTTAGTTCCTTTGTGTTTTGATACTGATCTAAGTTTTATCCTTCATATTTAGTTCCTTTGTGTTTTGATACTGATCTAAGCTTTATCCTTCATATTTAGTTCCTTTGTGTTTTGATACTGATCTAAGTTTTATCCTTCATATTTAGTTCCTTTGTGTTTTGATACTGATCTAAGTTTTATCCTTCATATTTAGTTCCTTTGTGTTTTGATACTGATCTAAGTTTTATCCTTCATATTTAGTTCCTTTGTGTTTTGATACTGATCTAAGCTTTATCCTTCATATTTAGTTCCTTTGTGTTTTGATACTGATCTAAGTTTTATCCTTCATATTTAGTTCCTTTGTGTTTTGATACTGATCTAAGCTTTATCCTTCATATTTAGTTCCTTTGTGTTTTGATACTGATCTAAGCTTTATCCTTCATATTTAGTTCCTTTGTGTTTTGATACTGATCTAAGCTTTATCCTTCATATTTAGTTCCTTTGTGTTTTGATACTGATCTAAGTTTTATCCTTCATATTTAGTTCCTTTGTGTTTTGATACTGATCTAAGTTTTATCCTTCATATTTAGTTCCTTTGTGTTTTGATACTGATCTAAGTTTTATCCTTCATATTTAGTTCCTTTGTGTTTTGATACTGATCTAAGTTTTATCCTTCATATTTAGTTCCTTTGTGTTTTGATACTGATCTAAGCTTTATCCTTCATATTTAGTTCCTTTGTGTTTTGATACTGATCTAAGCTTTATCCTTCATATTTAGTTCCTTTGTGTTTTGATACTGATCTAAGCTTTATCCTTCATATTTAGTTCCTTTGTGTTTTGATACTGATCTAAGCTTTATCCTTCATATTTAGTTCCTTTGTGTTTTGATACTGATCTAAGCTTTATCCTTCATATTTAGTTCCTTTGTGTTTTGATACTGATCTAAGTTTTATCCTTCATATTTAGTTCCTTTGTGTTTTGATACTGATCTAAGTTTTATCCTTCATATTTAGTTCCTTTGTGTTTTGATACTGATCTAAGTTTTATCCTTCATATTTAGTTCCTTTGTGTTTTGATACTGATCTAAGTTTTATCCTTCATATTTAGTTCCTTTGTGTTTTGATACTGATCTAAGTTTTATCCTTCATATTTAGTTCCTTTGTGTTTTGATACTGATCTAAGTTTTATCCTTCATATTTAGTTCCTTTGTGTTTTGATACTGATCTAAGCTTTATCCTTCATATTTAGTTCCTTTGTGTTTTGATACTGATCTAAGTTTTATCCTTCATATTTAGTTCCTTTGTGTTTTGATACTGATCTAAGTTTTATCCTTCATATTTAGTTCCTTTGTGTTTTGATACTGATCTAAGCTTTATCCTTCATATTTAGTTCCTTTGTGTTTTGATACTGATCTAAGTTTTATCCTTCATATTTAGTTCCTTTGTGTTTTGATACTGATCTAAGTTTTATCCTTCATATTTAGTTCCTTTGTGTTTTGATACTGATCTAAGTTTTATCCTTCATATTTAGTTCCTTTGTGTTTTGATACTGATCTAAGTTTTATCCTTCATATTTAGTTCCTTTGTGTTTTGATACTGATCTAAGTTTTATCCTTCATATTTAGTTCCTTTGTGTTTTGATACTGATCTAAGCTTTATCCTTCATATTTAGTTCCTTTGTGTTTTGATACTGATCTAAGTTTTATCCTTCATATTTAGTTCCTTTGTGTTTTGATACTGATCTAAGTTTTATCCTTCATATTTAGTTCCTTTGTGTTTTGATACTGATCTAAGCTTTATCCTTCATATTTAGTTCCTTTGTGTTTTGATACTGATCTAAGCTTTATCCTTCATATTTAGTTCCTTTGTGTTTTGATACTGATCTAAGTTTTATCCTTCATATTTAGTTCCTTTGTGTTTTGATACTGATCTAAGTTTTATCCTTCATATTTAGTTCCTTTGTGTTTTGATACTGATCTAAGTTTTATCCTTCATATTTAGTTCCTTTGTGTTTTGATACTGATCTAAGCTTTATCCTTCATATTTAGTTCCTTTGTGTTTTGATACTGATCTAAGCTTTATCCTTCATATTTAGTTCCTTTGTGTTTTGATACTGATCTAAGTTTTATCCTTCATATTTAGTTCCTTTGTGTTTTGATACTGATCTAAGCTTTATCCTTCATATTTAGTTCCTTTGTGTTTTGATACTGATCTAAGTTTTATCCTTCATATTTAGTTCCTTTGTGTTTTGATACTGATCTAAGTTTTATCCTTCATATTTAGTTCCTTTGTGTTTTGATACTGATCTAAGTTTTATCCTTCATATTTAGTTCCTTTGTGTTTTGATACTGATCTAAGTTTTATCCTTCATATTTAGTTCCTTTGTGTTTTGATACTGATCTAAGTTTTATCCTTCATATTTAGTTCCTTTGTGTTTTGATACTGATCTAAGTTTTATCCTTCATATTTAGTTCCTTTGTGTTTTGATACTGATCTAAGTTTTATCCTTCATATTTAGTTCCTTTGTGTTTTGATACTGATCTAAGTTTTATCCTTCATATTTAGTTCCTTTGTGTTTTGATACTGATCTAAGCTTTATCCTTCATATTTAGTTCCTTTGTGTTTTGATACTGATCTAAGTTTTATCCTTCATATTTAGTTCCTTTGTGTTTTGATACTGATCTAAGTTTTATCCTTCATATTTAGTTCCTTTGTGTTTTGATACTGATCTAAGCTTTATCCTTCATATTTAGTTCCTTTGTGTTTTGATACTGATCTAAGTTTTATCCTTCATATTTAGTTCCTTTGTGTTTTGATACTGATCTAAGTTTTATCCTTCATATTTAGTTCCTTTGTGTTTTGATACTGATCTAAGTTTTATCCTTCATATTTAGTTCCTTTGTGTTTTGATACTGATCTAAGTTTTATCCTTCATATTTAGTTCCTTTGTGTTTTGATACTGATCTAAGTTTTATCCTTCATATTTAGTTCCTTTGTGTTTTGATACTGATCTAAGTTTTATCCTTCATATTTAGTTCCTTTGTGTTTTGATACTGATCTAAGTTTTATCCTTCATATTTAGTTCCTTTGTGTTTTGATACTGATCTAAGTTTTATCCTTCATATTTAGTTCCTTTGTGTTTTGATACTGATCTAAGTTTTATCCTTCATATTTAGTTCCTTTGTGTTTTGATACTGATCTAAGCTTTATCCTTCATATTTAGTTCCTTTGTGTTTTGATACTGATCTAAGCTTTATCCTTCATATTTAGTTCCTTTGTGTTTTGATACTGATCTAAGCTTTATCCTTCATATTTAGTTCCTTTGTGTTTTGATACTGATCTAAGCTTTATCCTTCATATTTAGTTCCTTTGTGTTTTGATACTGATCTAAGTTTTATCCTTCATATTTAGTTCCTTTGTGTTTTGATACTGATCTAAGCTTTATCCTTCATATTTAGTTCCTTTGTGTTTTGATACTGATCTAAGTTTTATCCTTCATATTTAGTTCCTTTGTGTTTTGATACTGATCTAAGCTTTATCCTTCATATTTAGTTCCTTTGTGTTTTGATACTGATCTAAGTTTTATCCTTCATATTTAGTTCCTTTGTGTTTTGATACTGATCTAAGTTTTATCCTTCATATTTAGTTCCTTTGTGTTTTGATACTGATCTAAGTTTTATCCTTCATATTTAGTTCCTTTGTGTTTTGATACTGATCTAAGTTTTATCCTTCATATTTAGTTCCTTTGTGTTTTGATACTGATCTAAGCTTTATCCTTCATATTTAGTTCCTTTGTGTTTTGATACTGATCTAAGCTTTATCCTTCATATTTAGTTCCTTTGTGTTTTGATACTGATCTAAGCTTTATCCTTCATATTTAGTTCCTTTGTGTTTTGATACTGATCTAAGTTTTATCCTTCATATTTAGTTCCTTTGTGTTTTGATACTGATCTAAGCTTTATCCTTCATATTTAGTTCCTTTGTGTTTTGATACTGATCTAAGCTTTATCCTTCATATTTAGTTCCTTTGTGTTTTGATACTGATCTAAGTTTTATCCTTCATATTTAGTTCCTTTGTGTTTTGATACTGATCTAAGCTTTATCCTTCATATTTAGTTCCTTTGTGTTTTGATACTGATCTAAGTTTTATCCTTCATATTTAGTTCCTTTGTGTTTTGATACTGATCTAAGCTTTATCCTTCATATTTAGTTCCTTTGTGTTTTGATACTGATCTAAGCTTTATCCTTCATATTTAGTTCCTTTGTGTTTTGATACTGATCTAAGTTTTATCCTTCATATTTAGTTCCTTTGTGTTTTGATACTGATCTAAGTTTTATCCTTCATATTTAGTTCCTTTGTGTTTTGATACTGATCTAAGCTTTATCCTTCATATTTAGTTCCTTTGTGTTTTGATACTGATCTAAGTTTTATCCTTCATATTTAGTTCCTTTGTGTTTTGATACTGATCTAAGTTTTATCCTTCATATTTAGTTCCTTTGTGTTTTGATACTGATCTAAGTTTTATCCTTCATATTTAGTTCCTTTGTGTTTTGATACTGATCTAAGTTTTATCCTTCATATTTAGTTCCTTTGTGTTTTGATACTGATCTAAGTTTTATCCTTCATATTTAGTTCCTTTGTGTTTTGATACTGATCTAAGTTTTATCCTTCATATTTAGTTCCTTTGTGTTTTGATACTGATCTAAGTTTTATCCTTCATATTTAGTTCCTTTGTGTTTTGATACTGATCTAAGCTTTATCCTTCATATTTAGTTCCTTTGTGTTTTGATACTGATCTAAGTTTTATCCTTCATATTTAGTTCCTTTGTGTTTTGATACTGATCTAAGCTTTATCCTTCATATTTAGTTCCTTTGTGTTTTGATACTGATCTAAGTTTTATCCTTCATATTTAGTTCCTTTGTGTTTTGATACTGATCTAAGTTTTATCCTTCATATTTAGTTCCTTTGTGTTTTGATACTGATCTAAGTTTTATCCTTCATATTTAGTTCCTTTGTGTTTTGATACTGATCTAAGTTTTATCCTTCATATTTAGTTCCTTTGTGTTTTGATACTGATCTAAGTTTTATCCTTCATATTTAGTTCCTTTGTGTTTTGATACTGATCTAAGTTTTATCCTTCATATTTAGTTCCTTTGTGTTTTGATACTGATCTAAGTTTTATCCTTCATATTTAGTTCCTTTGTGTTTTGATACTGATCTAAGTTTTATCCTTCATATTTAGTTCCTTTGTGTTTTGATACTGATCTAAGTTTTATCCTTCATATTTAGTTCCTTTGTGTTTTGATACTGATCTAAGTTTTATCCTTCATATTTAGTTCCTTTGTGTTTTGATACTGATCTAAGCTTTATCCTTCATATTTAGTTCCTTTGTGTTTTGATACTGATCTAAGCTTTATCCTTCATATTTAGTTCCTTTGTGTTTTGATACTGATCTAAGCTTTATCCTTCATATTTAGTTCCTTTGTGTTTTGATACTGATCTAAGTTTTATCCTTCATATTTAGTTCCTTTGTGTTTTGATACTGATCTAAGTTTTATCCTTCATATTTAGTTCCTTTGTGTTTTGATACTGATCTAAGCTTTATCCTTCATATTTAGTTCCTTTGTGTTTTGATACTGATCTAAGTTTTATCCTTCATATTTAGTTCCTTTGTGTTTTGATACTGATCTAAGTTTTATCCTTCATATTTAGTTCCTTTGTGTTTTGATACTGATCTAAGTTTTATCCTTCATATTTAGTTCCTTTGTGTTTTGATACTGATCTAAGTTTTATCCTTCATATTTAGTTCCTTTGTGTTTTGATACTGATCTAAGTTTTATCCTTCATATTTAGTTCCTTTGTGTTTTGATACTGATCTAAGTTTTATCCTTCATATTTAGTTCCTTTGTGTTTTGATACTGATCTAAGTTTTATCCTTCATATTTAGTTCCTTTGTGTTTTGATACTGATCTAAGTTTTATCCTTCATATTTAGTTCCTTTGTGTTTTGATACTGATCTAAGTTTTATCCTTCATATTTAGTTCCTTTGTGTTTTGATACTGATCTAAGCTTTATCCTTCATATTTAGTTCCTTTGTGTTTTGATACTGATCTAAGTTTTATCCTTCATATTTAGTTCCTTTGTGTTTTGATACTGATCTAAGTTTTATCCTTCATATTTAGTTCCTTTGTGTTTTGATACTGATCTAAGTTTTATCCTTCATATTTAGTTCCTTTGTGTTTTGATACTGATCTAAGCTTTATCCTTCATATTTAGTTCCTTTGTGTTTTGATACTGATCTAAGTTTTATCCTTCATATTTAGTTCCTTTGTGTTTTGATACTGATCTAAGTTTTATCCTTCATATTTAGTTCCTTTGTGTTTTGATACTGATCTAAGTTTTATCCTTCATATTTAGTTCCTTTGTGTTTTGATACTGATCTAAGCTTTATCCTTCATATTTAGTTCCTTTGTGTTTTGATACTGATCTAAGCTTTATCCTTCATATTTAGTTCCTTTGTGTTTTGATACTGATCTAAGTTTTATCCTTCATATTTAGTTCCTTTGTGTTTTGATACTGATCTAAGTTTACTGATCTAAGCTTTATCCTTCATATTTAGTTCCTTTGTGTTTTGATACTGATCTAAGCTTTATCCTTCATATTTAGTTCCTTTGTGTTTTGATACTGATCTAAGCTTTATCCTTCATATTTAGTTCCTTTGTGTTTTGATACTGATCTAAGCTTTATCCTTCATATTTAGTTCCTTTGTGTTTTGATACTGATCTAAGCTTTATCCTTCATATTTAGTTCCTTTGTGTTTTGATACTGATCTAAGTTTTATCCTTCATATTTAGTTCCTTTGTGTTTTGATACTGATCTAAGCTTTATCCTTCATATTTAGTTCCTTTGTGTTTTGATACTGATCTAAGCTTTATCCTTCATATTTAGTTCCTTTGTGTTTTGATACTGATCTAAGTTTTATCCTTCATATTTAGTTCCTTTGTGTTTTGATACTGATCTAAGTTTTATCCTTCATATTTAGTTCCTTTGTGTTTTGATACTGATCTAAGTTTTATCCTTCATATTTAGTTCCTTTGTGTTTTGATACTGATCTAAGCTTTTATCCTTCATATTTAGTTCCTTTGTGTTTTGATACTGATCTAAGCTTTATCCTTCATATTTAGTTCCTTTGTGTTTTGATACTGATCTAAGTTTTATCCTTCATATTTAGTTCCTTTGTGTTTTGATACTGATCTAAGTTTTATCCTTCATATTTAGTTCCTTTGTGTTTTGATACTGATCTAAGCTTTATCCTTCATATTTAGTTCCTTTGTGTTTTGATACTGATCTAAGTTTTATCCTTCATATTTAGTTCCTTTGTGTTTTGATACTGATCTAAGTTTTATCCTTCATATTTAGTTCCTTTGTGTTTTGATACTGATCTAAGTTTTATCCTTCATATTTAGTTCCTTTGTGTTTTGATACTGATCTAAGTTTTATCCTTCATATTTAGTTCCTTTGTGTTTTGATACTGATCTAAGTTTTATCCTTCATATTTAGTTCCTTTGTGTTTTGATACTGATCTAAGTTTTATCCTTCATATTTAGTTCCTTTGTGTTTTGATACTGATCTAAGTTTTATCCTTCATATTTAGTTCCTTTGTGTTTTGATACTGATCTAAGTTTTATCCTTCATATTTAGTTCCTTTGTGTTTTGATACTGATCTAAGTTTTATCCTTCATATTTAGTTCCTTTGTGTTTTGATACTGATCTAAGTTTTATCCTTCATATTTAGTTCCTTTGTGTTTTGATACTGATCTAAGTTTTATCCTTCATATTTAGTTCCTTTGTGTTTTGATACTGATCTAAGTTTTATCCTTCATATTTAGTTCCTTTGTGTTTTGATACTGATCTAAGTTTTATCCTTCATATTTAGTTCCTTTGTGTTTTGATACTGATCTAAGTTTTATCCTTCATATTTAGTTCCTTTGTGTTTTGATACTGATCTAAGTTTTATCCTTCATATTTAGTTCCTTTGTGTTTTGATACTGATCTAAGTTTTATCCTTCATATTTAGTTCCTTTGTGTTTTGATACTGATCTAAGCTTTATCCTTCATATTTAGTTCCTTTGTGTTTTGATACTGATCTAAGTTTTATCCTTCATATTTAGTTCCTTTGTGTTTTGATACTGATCTAAGTTTTATCCTTCATATTTAGTTCCTTTGTGTTTTGATACTGATCTAAGCTTTATCCTTCATATTTAGTTCCTTTGTGTTTTGATACTGATCTAAGCTTTATCCTTCATATTTAGTTCCTTTGTGTTTTGATACTGATCTAAGCTTTATCCTTCATATTTAGTTCCTTTGTGTTTTGATACTGATCTAAGTTTTATCCTTCATATTTAGTTCCTTTGTGTTTTGATACTGATCTAAGCTTTATCCTTTATATTTAGTTCCTTTGTGTTTTTTGATACTGATCTAAGCTTTATCCTTCATATTTAGTTCCTTTGTGTTTTGATACTGATCTAAGCTTTATCCTTCATATTTAGTTCCTTTATGTTTTGATACTGATCTAAGTTTTATCCTTCATATTTAGTTCCTTTGTTTTGATACTGATCTAAGCTTTATCCTTCATATTTAGTTCCTTTGTGTTTTGATACTGATCTAAGTTTTATCCTTCATATTTAGTTCCTTTGTGTTTTGATACTGATCTAAGCTTTATCCTTCATATTTAGTTCCTTTGTGTTTTGATACTGATCTAAGCTTTATCCTTCATATTTAGTTCCTTTGTGTTTTGATACTGATCTAAGTTTTATCCTTCATATTTAGTTCCTTTGTGTTTTGGTACTGATCTAAGTTTTATCCTTTATTTATCCTTTGTGTTTTGATACTGATCTAAGTTTTATCCTTCATATTTAGTTCCTTTGTGTTTTGATACTGATCTAAGTTTTATCCTTCATATTTAGTTCCTTTGTGTTTTGATACTGATCTAAGTTTTATCCTTCATATTTAGTTCCTTTGTGTTTTGATACTGATCTAAGTTTTATCCTTCATATTTAGTTCCTTTGTGTTTTGATACTGATCTAAGTTCTTTATCCTTCATATTTAGTTCCTTTGTGTTTTGATACTGATCTAAGTTTTATCCTTCATATTTAGTTCCTTTGTGTTTTGATACTGATCTAAGTTTTATCCTTCATATTTAGTTCCTTTGTGTTTTGATACTGATCTAAGCTTTATCCTTCATATTTAGTTCCTTTGTGTTTTGATACTGATCTAAGCTTTATCCTTCATATTTAGTTCCTTTGTGTTTTGATACTGATCTAAGTTTTATCCTTCATATTTAGTTCCTTTGTGTTTTGATACTGATCTAAGTTTTATCCTTCATATTTAGTTCCTTTGTGTTTTGATACTGATCTAAGTTTTATCCTTCATATTTAGTTCCTTTGTGTTTTGATACTGATCTAAGTTTTATCCTTCATATTTAGTTCCTTTGTGTTTTGATACTGATCTAAGTTTTATCCTTCATATTTAGTTCCTTTGTGTTTTGATACTGATCTAAGTTTTATCCTTCATATTTAGTTCCTTTGTGTTTTGATACTGATCTAAGTTTTATCCTTCATATTTAGTTCCTTTGTGTTTTGATACTGATCTAAGTTTTATCCTTCATATTTAGTTCCTTTGTGTTTTGATACTGATCTAAGCTTTATCCTTCATATTTAGTTCCTTTGTGTTTTGATACTGATCTAAGTTTTATCCTTCATATTTAGTTCCTTTGTGTTTTGATACTGATCTAAGCTTTATCCTTCATATTTAGTTCCTTTGTGTTTTGATACTGATCTAAGCTTTATCCTTCATATTTAGTTCCTTTGTGTTTTGATACTGATCTAAGCTTTATCCTTCATATTTAGTTCCTTTGTGTTTTGATACTGATCTAAGTTTTATCCTTCATATTTAGTTCCTTTGTGTTTTGATACTGATCTAAGTTTTATCCTTCATATTTAGTTCCTTTGTGTTTTGATACTGATCTAAGCTTTATCCTTCATATTTAGTTCCTTTGTGTTTTGATACTGATCTAAGCTTTATCCTTCATATTTAGTTCCTTTGTGTTTTGATACTGATCTAAGCTTTATCCTTCATATTTAGTTCCTTTGTGTTTTGATACTGATCTAAGCTTTATCCTTCATATTTAGTTCCTTTGTGTTTTGATACTGATCTAAGCTTTATCCTTCATATTTAGTTCCTTTGTGTTTTGATACTGATCTAAGTTTTATCCTTCATATTTAGTTCCTTTGTGTTTTGATACTGATCTAAGTTTTATCCTTCATATTTAGTTCCTTTGTGTTTTGATACTGATCTAAGTTTTATCCTTCATATTTAGTTCCTTTGTGTTTTGATACTGATCTAAGTTTTATCCTTCATATTTAGTTCCTTTGTGTTTTGATACTGATCTAAGTTTTATCCTTCATATTTAGTTCCTTTGTGTTTTGATACTGATCTAAGCTTTATCCTTCATATTTAGTTCCTTTGTGTTTTGATACTGATCTAAGCTTTATCCTTCATATTTAGTTCCTTTGTGTTTTGATACTGATCTAAGTTTTATCCTTCATATTTAGTTCCTTTGTGTTTTGATACTGATCTAAGTTTTATCCTTCATATTTAGTTCCTTTGTGTTTTGATACTGATCTAAGTTTTATCCTTCATATTTAGTTCCTTTGTGTTTTGATACTGATCTAAGTTTTATCCTTCATATTTAGTTCCTTTGTGTTTTGATACTGATCTAAGTTTTATCCTTCATATTTAGTTCCTTTGTGTTTTGATACTGATCTAAGTTTTATCCTTCATATTTAGTTCCTTTGTGTTTTGATACTGATCTAAGCTTTATCCTTCATATTTAGTTCCTTTGTGTTTTGATACTGATCTAAGTTTTATCCTTCATATTTAGTTCCTTTGTGTTTTGATACTGATCTAAGTTTTATCCTTCATATTTAGTTCCTTTGTGTTTTGATACTGATCTAAGTTTTATCCTTCATATTTAGTTCCTTTGTGTTTTGATACTGATCTAAGCTTTATCCTTCATATTTAGTTCCTTTGTGTTTTGATACTGATCTAAGTTTTATCCTTCATATTTAGTTCCTTTGTGTTTTGATACTGATCTAAGTTTTATCCTTCATATTTAGTTCCTTTGTGTTTTGATACTGATCTAAGTTTTATCCTTCATATTTAGTTCCTTTGTGTTTTGATACTGATCTAAGCTTTATCCTTCATATTTAGTTCCTTTGTGTTTTGATACTGATCTAAGTTTTATCCTTCATATTTAGTTCCTTTGTGTTTTGATACTGATCTAAGCTTTATCCTTCATATTTAGTTCCTTTGTTTTTACTGATCTAAGATACTGATCTAAGTTTTATCCTTCATATTTAGTTCCTTTGTGTTTTGATACTGATCTAAGTTTTATCCTTCATATTTAGTTCCTTTGTGTTTTGATACTGATCTAAGCTTTATCCTTCATATTTAGTTCCTTTGTGTTTTGATACTGATCTAAGCTTTATCCTTCATATTTAGTTCCTTTGTGTTTTGATACTGATCTAAGTCCTTCATATTTAGTTCCTTTGTGTTTTGATACTGATCTAAGCTTTATCCTTCATATTTAGTTCCTTTGTGTTTTGATACTGATCTAAGCTTTATCCTTCATATTTAGTTCCTTTGTGTTTTGATACTGATCTAAGCTTTATCCTTCATATTTAGTTCCTTTGTGTTTTGATACTGATCTAAGTTTTATCCTTCATATTTAGTTCCTTTGTGTTTTGATACTGATCTAAGTTTTATCCTTCATATTTAGTTCCTTTGTGTTTTGATACTGATCTAAGTTTTATCCTTCATATTTAGTTCCTTTGTGTTTTGATACTGATCTAAGTTTTATCCTTCATATTTAGTTCCTTTGTGTTTTGATACTGATCTAAGTTTTATCCTTCATATTTAGTTCCTTTGTGTTTTGATACTGATCTAAGTTTTATCCTTCATATTTAGTTCCTTTGTGTTTTGATACTGATCTAAGTTTTATCCTTCATATTTAGTTCCTTTGTGTTTTGATACTGATCTAAGTTTTATCCTTCATATTTAGTTCCTTTGTGTTTTGATACTGATCTAAGTTTTATCCTTCATATTTAGTTCCTTTGTGTTTTGATACTGATCTAAGTTTTATCCTTCATATTTAGTTCCTTTGTGTTTTGATACTGATCTAAGCTTTATCCTTCATATTTAGTTCCTTTGTGTTTTGATACTGATCTAAGCTTTATCCTTCATATTTAGTTCCTTTGTGTTTTGATACTGATCTAAGTTTTATCCTTCATATTTAGTTCCTTTGTGTTTTGATACTGATCTAAGTTTTATCCTTCATATTTAGTTCCTTTGTGTTTTGATACTGATCTAAGTTTTATCCTTCATATTTAGTTCCTTTGTGTTTTGATACTGATCTAAGTTTTATCCTTCATATTTAGTTCCTTTGTGTTTTGATACTGATCTAAGCTTTATCCTTCATATTTAGTTCCTTTGTGTTTTGATACTGATCTAAGTTTTATCCTTCATATTTAGTTCCTTTGTGTTTTGATACTGATCTAAGTTTTATCCTTCATATTTAGTTCCTTTGTGTTTTGATACTGATCTAAGCTTTATCCTTCATATTTAGTTCCTTTGTGTTTTGATACTGATCTAAGTTTTATCCTTCATATTTAGTTCCTTTGTGTTTTGATACTGATCTAAGTTTTATCCTTCATATTTAGTTCCTTTGTGTTTTGATACTGATCTAAGCTTTATCCTTCATATTTAGTTCCTTTGTGTTTTGATACTGATCTAAGCTTTATCCTTCATATTTAGTTCCTTTGTGTTTTGATACTGATCTAAGTTTTATCCTTCATATTTAGTTCCTTTGTGTTTTGATACTGATCTAAGTTTTATCCTTCATATTTAGTTCCTTTGTGTTTTGATACTGATCTAAGTTTTATCCTTCATATTTAGTTCCTTTGTGTTTTGATACTGATCTAAGTTTTATCCTTCATATTTAGTTCCTTTGTGTTTTGATACTGATCTAAGTTTTATCCTTCATATTTAGTTCCTTTGTGTTTTGATACTGATCTAAGTTTTATCCTTCATATTTAGTTCCTTTGTGTTTTGATACTGATCTAAGTTTTATCCTTCATATTTAGTTCCTTTGTGTTTTGATACTGATCTAAGTTTTATCCTTCATATTTAGTTCCTTTGTGTTTTGATACTGATCTAAGTTTTATCCTTCATATTTAGTTCCTTTGTGTTTTGATACTGATCTAAGTTTTATCCTTCATATTTAGTTCCTTTGTGTTTTGATACTGATCTAAGTTTTATCCTTCATATTTAGTTCCTTTTCCTTTGTGTTTTGATACTGATCTAAGTTTTATCCTTCATATTTAGTTCCTTTGTGTTTTGATACTGATCTAAGTTTTATCCTTCATATTTAGTTCCTTTGTGTTTTGATACTGATCTAAGTTTTATCCTTCATATTTAGTTCCTTTGTGTTTTGATACTGATCTAAGTTTTATCCTTCATATTTAGTTCCTTTGTGTTTTGATACTGATCTAAGCTTTATCCTTCATATTTAGTTCCTTTGTGTTTTGATACTGATCTAAGCTTTATCCTTCATATTTAGTTCCTTTGTGTTTTGATACTGATCTAAGCTTTATCCTTCATATTTAGTTCCTTTGTGTTTTGATACTGATCTAAGCTTTATCCTTCATATTTAGTTCCTTTGTGTTTTGATACTGATCTAAGCTTTATCCTTCATATTTAGTTCCTTTGTGTTTTGATACTGATCTAAGTTTTATCCTTCATATTTAGTTCCTTTGTGTTTTGATACTGATCTAAGCTTTATCCTTCATATTTAGTTCCTTTGTGTTTTGATACTGATCTAAGTTTTATCCTTCATATTTAGTTCCTTTGTGTTTTGATACTGATCTAAGTTTTATCCTTCATATTTAGTTCTAAGTTTTATCCTTTATTTAGTTCCTTTGTGTTTTGATACTGATCTAAGCTTTATCCTTCATATTTAGTTCCTTTGTGTTTTGATACTGATCTAAGTTTTATCCTTCATATTTAGTTCCTTTGTGTTTTGATACTGATCTAAGCTTTATCCTTCATATTTAGTTCCTTTGTGTTTTGATACTGATCTAAGCTTTATCCTTCATATTTAGTTCCTTTGTGTTTTGATACTGATCTAAGCTTTATCCTTCATATTTAGTTCCTTTGTGTTTTGATACTGATCTAAGCTTTATCCTTCATATTTAGTTCCTTTGTGTTTTGATACTGATCTAAGTTTTATCCTTCATATTTAGTTCCTTTGTGTTTTGATACTGATCTAAGTTTTATCCTTCATATTTAGTTCCTTTGTGTTTTGATACTGATCTAAGTTTTATCCTTCATATTTAGTTCCTTTGTGTTTTGATACTGATCTAAGTTTTATCCTTCATATTTAGTTCCTTTGTGTTTTGATACTGATCTAAGTTTTATCCTTCATATTTAGTTCCTTTGTGTTTTGATACTGATCTAAGTTTTATCCTTCATATTTAGTTCCTTTGTGTTTTGATACTGATCTAAGTTTTATCCTTCATATTTAGTTCCTTTGTGTTTTGATACTGATCTAAGTTTTATCCTTCATATTTAGTTCCTTTGTGTTTTGATACTGATCTAAGCTTTATCCTTCATATTTAGTTCCTTTGTGTTTTGATACTGATCTAAGTTTTATCCTTCATATTTAGTTCCTTTGTGTTTTGATACTGATCTAAGTTTTATCCTTCATATTTAGTTCCTTTGTGTTTTGATACTGATCTAAGTTTTATCCTTCATATTTAGTTCCTTTGTGTTTTGATACTGATCTAAGCTTTATCCTTCATATTTAGTTCCTTTGTGTTTTGATACTGATCTAAGCTTTATCCTTCATATTTAGTTCCTTTGTGTTTTGATACTGATCTAAGCTTTATCCTTCATATTTAGTTCCTTTGTGTTTTGATACTGATCTAAGCTTTATCCTTCATATTTAGTTCCTTTGTGTTTTGATACTGATCTAAGTTTTATCCTTCATATTTAGTTCCTTTGTGTTTTGATACTGATCTAAGTTTTATCCTTCATATTTAGTTCCTTTGTGTTTTGATACTGATCTAAGTTTTATCCTTCATATTTAGTTCCTTTGTGTTTTGATACTGATCTAAGTTTTATCCTTCATATTTAGTTCCTTTGTGTTTTGATACTGATCTAAGCTTTATCCTTCATATTTAGTTCCTTTGTGTTTTGATACTGATCTAAGTTTTATCCTTCATATTTAGTTCCTTTGTGTTTTGATACTGATCTAAGTTTTATCCTTCATATTTAGTTCCTTTGTGTTTTGATACTGATCTAAGTTTTATCCTTCATATTTAGTTCCTTTGTGTTTTGATACTGATCTAAGTTTTATCCTTCATATTTAGTTCCTTTGTGTTTTGATACTGATCTAAGTTTTATCCTTCATATTTAGTTCCTTTGTGTTTTGATACTGATCTAAGTTTTATCCTTCATATTTAGTTCCTTTGTGTTTTGATACTGATCTAAGTTTTATCCTTCATATTTAGTTCCTTTGTGTTTTGATACTGATCTAAGCTTTATCCTTCATATTTAGTTCCTTTGTGTTTTGATACTGATCTAAGCTTTATCCTTCATATTTAGTTCCTTTGTGTTTTGATACTGATCTAAGCTTTATCCTTCATATTTAGTTCCTTTGTGTTTTGATACTGATCTAAGCTTTATCCTTCATATTTAGTTCCTTTGTGTTTTGATACTGATCTAAGTTTTATCCTTCATATTTAGTTCCTTTGTGTTTTGATACTGATCTAAGTTTTATCCTTCATATTTAGTTCCTTTGTGTTTTGATACTGATCTAAGTTTTATCCTTCATATTTAGTTCCTTTGTGTTTTGATACTGATCTAAGTTTTATCCTTCATATTTAGTTCCTTTGTGTTTTGATACTGATCTAAGCTTTATCCTTCATATTTAGTTCCTTTGTGTTTTGATACTGATCTAAGCTTTATCCTTTATTTAGTTCCTTTGTGTTTTGATACTGATCTAAGCTTTATCCTTCATATTTAGTTCCTTTGTGTTTTGATACTGATCTAAGTTTTATCCTTCATATTTAGTTCCTTTGTGTTTTGATACTGATCTAAGTTTTATCCTTCATATTTAGTTCCTTTGTGTTTTGATACTGATCTAAGCTTTATCCTTCATATTTAGTTCCTTTGTGTTTTGATACTGATCTAAGTTTTATCCTTCATATTTAGTTCCTTTGTGTTTTGATACTGATCTAAGTTTTATCCTTCATATTTAGTTCCTTTGTGTTTTGATACTGATCTAAGTTTTATCCTTCATATTTAGTTCCTTTGTGTTTTGATACTGATCTAAGTTTTATCCTTCATATTTAGTTCCTTTGTGTTTTGATACTGATCTAAGCTTTATCCTTCATATTTAGTTCCTTTGTGTTTTGATACTGATCTAAGCTTTATCCTTCATATTTAGTTCCTTTGTGTTTTGATACTGATCTAAGCTTTATCCTTCATATTTAGTTCCTTTGTGTTTTGATACTGATCTAAGCTTTATCCTTCATATTTAGTTCCTTTGTGTTTTGATACTGATCTAAGTTTTATCCTTCATATTTAGTTCCTTTGTGTTTTGATACTGATCTAAGCTTTATCCTTCATATTTAGTTCCTTTGTGTTTTGATACTGATCTAAGTTTTATCCTTCATATTTAGTTCCTTTGTGTTTTGATACTGATCTAAGTTTTATCCTTCATATTTAGTTCCTTTGTGTTTTGATACTGATCTAAGTTTTATCCTTCATATTTAGTTCCTTTGTGTTTTGATACTGATCTAAGTTTTATCCTTCATATTTAGTTCCTTTGTGTTTTGATACTGATCTAAGTTTTATCCTTCATATTTAGTTCCTTTGTGTTTTGATACTGATCTAAGTTTTATCCTTCATATTTAGTTCCTTTGTGTTTTGATACTGATCTAAGTTTTATCCTTCATATTTAGTTCCTTTGTGTTTTGATACTGATCTAAGTTTTATCCTTCATATTTAGTTCCTTTGTGTTTTGATACTGATCTAAGTTTTATCCTTCATATTTAGTTCCTTTGTGTTTTGATACTGATCTAAGTTTTATCCTTCATATTTAGTTCCTTTGTGTTTTGATACTGATCTAAGTTTTATCCTTCATATTTAGTTCCTTTGTGTTTTGATACTGATCTAAGTTTTATCCTTCATATTTAGTTCCTTTGTGTTTTGATACTGATCTAAGCTTTATCCTTCATATTTAGTTCCTTTGTGTTTTGATACTGATCTAAGTTTTATCCTTCATATTTAGTTCCTTTGTGTTTTGATACTGATCTAAGTTTTATCCTTCATATTTAGTTCCTTTGTGTTTTGATACTGATCTAAGTTTTATCCTTCATATTTAGTTCCTTTGTGTTTTGATACTGATCTAAGTTTTATCCTTCATATTTAGTTCCTTTGTGTTTTGATACTGATCTAAGTTTTATCCTTCATATTTAGTTCCTTTGTGTTTTGATACTGATCTAAGCTTTATCCTTCATATTTAGTTCCTTTGTGTTTTGATACTGATCTAAGCTTTATCCTTCATATTTAGTTTTTTGTGTTTTGATACTGATCTAAGCTTTATCCTTCATATTTAGTTCCTTTGTGTTTTGATACTGATCTAAGTTTTATCCTTCATATTTAGTTCCTTTGTGTTTTGATACTGATCTAAGTTTTATCCTTCATATTTAGTTCCTTTGTGTTTTGATACTGATCTAAGCTTTATCCTTCATATTTAGTTCCTTTGTGTTTTGATACTGATCTAAGCTTTATCCTTCATATTTAGTTCCTTTGTGTTTTGATACTGATCTAAGCTTTATCCTTCATATTTAGTTCCTTTGTGTTTTGATACTGATCTAAGTTTATCCTTCATATTTAGTTCCTTTGTGTTTTGATACTGATCTAAGCTTTATCCTTCATATTTAGTTCCTTTGTGTTTTGATACTGATCTAAGTTTTATCCTTCATATTTAGTTCCTTTGTGTTTTGATACTGATCTAAGCTTTATCCTTCATATTTAGTTCCTTTGTGTTTTGATACTGATCTAAGTTTTATCCTTCATATTTAGTTCCTTTGTGTTTTGATACTGATCTAAGTTTTATCCTTCATATTTAGTTCCTTTGTGTTTTGATACTGATCTAAGTTTTATCCTTCATATTTAGTTCCTTTGTGTTTTGATACTGATCTAAGTTTTATCCTTCATATTTAGTTCCTTTGTGTTGATCTAAGTTTTATCCTTCATATTTAGTTCCTTTGTGTTTTGATACTGATCTAAGCTTTATCCTTCATATTTAGTTCCTTTGTGTTTTGATACTGATCTAAGCTTTATCCTTCATATTTAGTTCCTTTGTGTTTTGATACTGATCTAAGTTTTATCCTTCATATTTAGTTCCTTTGTGTTTTGATACTGATCTAAGTTTTATCCTTCATATTTAGTTCCTTTGTGTTTTGATACTGATCTAAGTTTTATCCTTCATATTTAGTTCCTTTGTGTTTTGATACTGATCTAAGTTTTATCCTTCATATTTAGTTCCTTTGTGTTTTGATACTGATCTAAGCTTTATCCTTCATATTTAGTTCCTTTGTGTTTTGATACTGATCTAAGTTTTATCCTTCATATTTAGTTCCTTTGTGTTTTGATACTGATCTAAGTTTTATCCTTCATATTTAGTTCCTTTGTGTTTTGATACTGATCTAAGTTTTATCCTTCATATTTAGTTCCTTTGTGTTTTGATACTGATCTAAGCTTTATCCTTCATATTTAGTTCCTTTGTGTTTTGATACTGATCTAAGCTTTATCCTTCATATTTAGTTCCTTTGTGTTTTGATACTGATCTAAGCTTTATCCTTCATATTTAGTTCCTTTGTGTTTTGATACTGATCTAAGTTTTATCCTTCATATTTAGTTCCTTTGTGTTTTGATACTGATCTAAGTTTTATCCTTCATATTTAGTTCCTTTGTGTTTTGATACTGATCTAAGTTTTATCCTTCATATTTAGTTCCTTTGTGTTTTGATACTGATCTAAGTTTTATCCTTCATATTTAGTTCCTTTGTGTTTTGATACTGATCTAAGTTTTATCCTTCATATTTAGTTCCTTTGTGTTTTGATACTGATCTAAGATTATCCTTCATATTTAGTTCTTTGTGTTTTGATACTGATCTAGTTTTATCCTTCATATTTAGTTCCTTTGTGTTTTGATACTGATCTAAGTTTTATCCTTCATATTTAGTTCCTTTGTGTTTTGATACTGATCTAAGTTTTATCCTTCATATTTAGTTCCTTTGTGTTTTGATACTGATCTAAGTTTTATCCTTCATATTTAGTTCCTTTGTGTTTTGATACTGATCTAAGTTTTATCCTTCATATTTAGTTCCTTTGTGTTTTGATACTGATCTAAGTTTTATCCTTCATATTTAGTTCCTTTGTGTTTTGATACTGATCTAAGTTTTATCCTTCATATTTAGTTCCTTTGTGTTTTGATACTGATCTAAGTTTTATCCTTCATATTTAGTTCCTTTGTGTTTTGATACTGATCTAAGTTTTATCCTTCATATTTAGTTCCTTTGTGTTTTGATACTGATCTAAGTTTTATCCTTCATATTTAGTTCCTTTGTGTTTTGATACTGATCTAAGTTTTATCCTTCATATTTAGTTCCTTTGTGTTTTGATTTAGTTCCTTTGTGTTTTGATACTGATCTAAGCTTTATCCTTCATATTTAGTTCCTTTGTGTTTTGATACTGATCTAAGCTTTATCCTTCATATATTTAGTTCCTTTATTTAGTGTGTTTGATACTGATCTAAGTTTTATCCTTCATATTTAGTTCCTTTGTGTTTTGATACTGATCTAAGCTTTATCCTTCATATTTAGTTCCTTTGTGTTTTGATACTGATCTAAGTTTTATCCTTCATATTTAGTTCCTTTGTGTTTTGATACTGATCTAAGTTTTATCCTTCATATTTAGTTCCTTTGTGTTTTGATACTGATCTAAGTTTTATCCTTCATATTTAGTTCCTTTGTGTTTTGATACTGATCTAAGCTTTATCCTTCATATTTAGTTCCTTTGTGTTTTGATACTGATACTGATCTAAGTTCCTTTATCCTTTATCCTTCATATTTAGTTCCTTTGTGTTTTGATACTGATCTAAGCTTTATCCTTCATATTTAGTTCCTTTGTGTTTTGATACTGATCTAAGCTTTATCCTTCATATTTAGTTCCTTTGTGTTTTGATACTGATCTAAGTTTATCCTTCATATTTAGTTCCTTTGTGTTTTGATACTGATCTAAGTTTTATCCTTCATATTTAGTTCCTTTGTGTTTTGATACTGATCTAAGTTTTATCCTTCATATTTAGTTCCTTTGTGTTTTGATACTGATCTAAGCTTTATCCTTCATATTTAGTTCCTTTGTGTTTTGATACTGATCTAAGTTTTATCCTTCATATTTAGTTCCTTTGTGTTTTGATACTGATCTAAGTTTTATCCTTCATATTTAGTTCCTTTGTGTTTTGATACTGATCTAAGTTTTATCCTTCATATTTAGTTCCTTTGTGTTTTGATACTGATCTAAGCTTTATCCTTCATATTTAGTTCCTTTGTGTTTTGATACTGATCTAAGTTTTATCCTTCATATTTAGTTCCTTTGTGTTTTGATACTGATCTAAGTTTTATCCTTCATATTTAGTTCCTTTGTGTTTTGATACTGATCTAAGTTTTATCCTTCATATTTAGTTCCTTTGTGTTTTGATACTGATCTAAGTTTTATCCTTCATATTTAGTTCCTTTGTGTTTTGATACTGATCTAAGTTTTATCCTTCATATTTAGTTCCTTTGTGTTTTGATACTGATCTAAGTTTTATCCTTCATATTTAGTTCCTTTGTGTTTTGATACTGATCTAAGTTTTATCCTTCATATTTAGTTCCTTTGTGTTTTGATACTGATCTAAGTTTTATCCTTCATATTTAGTTCCTTTGTGTTTTGATACTGATCTAAGTTTTATCCTTCATATTTAGTTCCTTTGTGTTTTGATACTGATCTAAGTTTTATCCTTCATATTTAGTTCCTTTGTGTTTTGATACTGATCTAAGTTTTATCCTTCATATTTAGTTCCTTTGTGTTTTGATACTGATCTAAGTTTATCCTTCATATTTAGTTCCTTTGTGTTTTGATACTGATCTAAGTTTTATCCTTCATATTTAGTTCCTTTGTGTTTTGATACTGATCTAAGTTTTATCCTTCATATTTAGTTCCTTTGTGTTTTGATACTGATCTAAGTTTTATCCTTTGTATTTAGTTCCTTTGTGTTTTGATACTGATCTAAGTTTTATCCTTCATATTTAGTTCCTTTGTGTTTTGATACTGATCTAAGCTTTATCCTTCATATTTAGTTCCTTTGTGTTTTGATACTGATCTAAGCTTTATCCTTCATATTTAGTTCCTTTGTGTTTTGATACTGATCTAAGTTTTATCCTTCATATTTAGTTCCTTTGTGTTTTGATACTGATCTAAGCTTTATCCTTCATATTTAGTTCCTTTGTGTTTTGATACTGATCTAAGTTTTATCCTTCATATTTAGTTCCTTTGTGTTTTGATACTGATCTAAGTTTTATCCTTCATATTTAGTTCCTTTGTGTTTTGATACTGATCTAAGTTTTATCCTTCATATTTAGTTCCTTTGTGTTTTGATACTGATCTAAGTTTTATCCTTCATATTTAGTTCCTTTGTGTTTTGATACTGATCTAAGCTTTATCCTTCATATTTAGTTCCTTTGTGTTTTGATACTGATCTAAGTTTTATCCTTCATATTTAGTTCCTTTGTGTTTTGATACTGATCTAAGTTTTATCCTTCATATTTAGTTCCTTTGTGTTTTGATACTGATCTAAGCTTTATCCTTCATATTTAGTTCCTTTGTGTTTTGATACTGATCTAAGTTTTATCCTTCATATTTAGTTCCTTTGTGTTTTGATACTGATCTAAGTTTTATCCTTCATATTTAGTTCCTTTGTGTTTTGATACTGATCTAAGTTTTATCCTTCATATTTAGTTCCTTTGTGTTTTGATACTGATCTAAGTTTTATCCTTCATATTTAGTTCCTTTGTGTTTTGATACTGATCTAAGTTTTATCCTTCATATTTAGTTCCTTTGTGTTTTGATACTGATCTAAGTTTTATCCTTCATATTTAGTTCCTTTGTGTTTTGATACTGATCTAAGTTTTATCCTTCATATTTAGTTCCTTTGTGTTTTGATACTGATCTAAGCTTTATCCTTCATATTTAGTTCCTTTGTGTTTTGATACTGATCTAAGCTTTATCCTTCATATTTAGTTCCTTTGTGTTTTGATACTGATCTAAGCTTTATCCTTCATATTTAGTTCCTTTGTGTTTTGATACTGATCTAAGCTTTATCCTTCATATTTAGTTCCTTTGTGTTTTGATACTGATCTAAGCTTTATCCTTCATATTTAGTTCCTTTGTGTTTTGATACTGATCTAAGTTTTATCCTTCATATTTAGTTCCTTTGTGTTTTGATACTGATCTAAGTTTTATCCTTCATATTTAGTTCCTTTGTGTTTTGATACTGATCTAAGCTTTATCCTTCATATTTAGTTCCTTTGTGTTTTGATACTGATCTAAGTTTTATCCTTCATATTTAGTTCCTTTGTGTTTTGATACTGATCTAAG
Source organism: Tachypleus tridentatus (assembly GCF_004210375.1). Lineage (NCBI taxonomy): Eukaryota > Metazoa > Arthropoda > Merostomata > Xiphosura > Limulidae > Tachypleus > Tachypleus tridentatus. The sequence goes on along the minus strand of NC_134831.1, from coordinate 97,049,289 downwards.
TTTTATCCTTCATATTTAGTTCCTTTGTGTTTTGATACTGATCTAAGCTTTATCCTTCATATTTAGTTCCTTTGTGTTTTGATACTGATCTAAGTTTTATCCTTCATATTTAGTTCCTTTGTGTTTTGATACTGATCTAAGTTTTATCCTTCATATTTAGTTCCTTTGTGTTTTGATACTGATCTAAGTTTTATCCTTCATATTTAGTTCCTTTGTGTTTTGATACTGATCTAAGCTTTATCCTTCATATTTAGTTCCTTTGTGTTTTGATACTGATCTAAGTTTTATCCTTCATATTTAGTTCCTTTGTGTTTTGATACTGATCTAAGCTTTTATCCTTCATATTTAGTTCCTTTGTGTTTTGATACTGATCTAAGCTTTATCCTTCATATTTAGTTCCTTTGTGTTTTGATACTGATCTAAGTTTTATCCTTCATATTTAGTTCCTTTGTGTTTTGATACTGATCTAAGTTTTATCCTTCATATTTAGTTCCTTTGTGTTTTGATACTGATCTAAGTTTTATCCTTCATATTTAGTTCCTTTGTGTTTTGATACTGATCTAAGTTTTATCCTTCATATTTAGTTCCTTTGTGTTTTGATACTGATCTAAGTTTTATCCTTCATATTTAGTTCCTTTGTGTTTTGATACTGATCTAAGCTTTCTATCCTTCATATTTAGTTCCTTTGTGTTTTGATACTGATCTAAGTTTTATCCTTCATATTTAGTTCCTTTGTGTTTTGATACTGATCTAAGTTTTATCCTTCATATTTAGTTCCTTTGTGTTTTGATACTGATCTAAGCTTTATCCTTCATATTTAGTTCCTTTGTGTTTTGATACTGATCTAAGTTTTATCCTTCATATTTAGTTCCTTTGTGTTTTGATACTGATCTAAGCTTTATCCTTCATATTTAGTTCCTTTGTGTTTTGATACTGATCTAAGCTTTATCCTTCATATTTAGTTCCTTTGTGTTTTGATACTGATCTAAGTTTTATCCTTCATATTTAGTTCCTTTGTGTTTTGATACTGATCTAAGTTTTATCCTTCATATTTAGTTCCTTTGTGTTTTGATACTGATCTAAGCTTTATCCTTCATATTTAGTTCCTTTGTGTTTTGATACTGATCTAAGTTTTATCCTTCATATTTAGTTCCTTTGTGTTTTGATACTGATCTAAGCTTTATCCTTCATATTTAGTTCCTTTGTGTTTTGATACTGATCTAAGTTTTATCCTTCATATTTAGTTCCTTTGTGTTTTGATACTGATCTAAGTTTTATCCTTCATATTTAGTTCCTTTGTGTTTTGATACTGATCTAAGTTTTATCCTTCATATTTAGTTCCTTTGTGTTTTGATACTGATCTAAGTTTTATCCTTCATATTTAGTTCCTTTGTGTTTTGATACTGATCTAAGTTTTATCCTTCATATTTAGTTCCTTTGTGTTTTGATACTGATCTAAGTTTTATCCTTCATATTTAGTTCCTTTGTGTTTTGATACTGATCTAAGTTTTATCCTTCATATTTAGTTCCTTTGTGTTTTGATACTGATCTAAGTTTTATCCTTCATATTTAGTTCCTTTGTGTTTTGATACTGATCTAAGCTTTATCCTTCATATTTAGTTCCTTTGTGTTTTGATACTGATCTAAGTTTTATCCTTCATATTTAGTTCCTTTGTGTTTTGATACTGATCTAAGTTTTATCCTTCATATTTAGTTCCTTTGTGTTTTGATACTGATCTAAGTTTTATCCTTCATATTTAGTTCCTTTGTGTTTTGATACTGATCTAAGTTTTATCCTTCATATTTAGTTCCTTTGTGTTTTGATACTGATCTAAGTTTTATCCTTCATATTTAGTTCCTTTGTGTTTTGATACTGATCTAAGTTTTATCCTTCATATTTAGTTCCTTTGTGTTTTGATACTGATCTAAGTTTTATCCTTCATATTTAGTTCCTTTGTGTTTTGATACTGATCTAAGTTTTATCCTTCATATTTAGTTCCTTTGTGTTTTGATACTGATCTAAGCTTTATCCTTCATATTTAGTTCCTTTGTGTTTTGATACTGATCTAAGTTTTATCCTTTATTTAGTTCCTTTGTGTTTGATACTGATCTAAGTTTTATCCTTCATATTTAGTTCCTTTGTGTTTTGATACTGATCTAAGTTTTATCCTTCATATTTAGTTCCTTTGTGTTTTGATACTGATCTAAGTTTTATCCTTCATATTTAGTTCCTTTGTGTTTTGATACTGATCTAAGCTTTATCCTTCATATTTAGTTCCTTTGTGTTTTGATACTGATCTAAGTTTTATCCTTCATATTTAGTTCCTTTGTGTTTTGATACTGATCTAAGTTTTATCCTTCATATTTAGTTCCTTTGTGTTTTGATACTGATCTAAGCTTTATCCTTCATATTTAGTTCCTTTGTGTTTTGATACTGATCTAAGTTTTATCCTTCATATTTAGTTCCTTTGTGTTTTGATACTGATCTAAGCTTTATCCTTCATATTTAGTTCCTTTGTGTTTTGATACTGATCTAAGCTTTATCCTTCATATTTAGTTCCTTTGTGTTTTGATACTGATCTAAGTTTTATCCTTCATATTTAGTTCCTTTGTGTTTTGATACTGATCTAAGTTTTATCCTTCATATTTAGTTCCTTTGTGTTTTGATACTGATCTAAGCTTTATCCTTCATATTTAGTTCCTTTGTGTTTTGATACTGATCTAAGTTTTATCCTTCATATTTAGTTCCTTTGTGTTTTGATACTGATCTAAGCTTTATCCTTCATATTTATATTTGATCTAAGTTTATCCTTTATTTAGTTCCTTTGTGTTTTGATACTGATCTAAGTTTTATCCTTCATATTTAGTTCCTTTGTGTTTTGATACTGATCTAAGCTTTATCCTTCATATTTAGTTCCTTTGTGTTTTGATACTGATCTAAGCTTTATCCTTCATATTTAGTTCCTTTGTGTTTTGATACTGATCTAAGCTTTATCCTTCATATTTAGTTCCTTTGTGTTTTGATACTGATCTAAGCTTTATCCTTCATATTTAGTTCCTTTGTGTTTTGATACTGATCTAAGTTTTATCCTTCATATTTAGTTCCTTTGTGTTTTGATACTGATCTAAGTTTTATCCTTCATATTTAGTTCCTTTGTGTTTTGATACTGATCTAAGTTTTATCCTTCATATTTAGTTCCTTTGTGTTTTGATACTGATCTAAGTTTTATCCTTCATATTTAGTTCCTTTGTGTTTTGATACTGATCTAAGCTTTATCCTTCATATTTAGTTCCTTTGTGTTTTGATACTGATCTAAGTTTTATCCTTCATATTTAGTTCCTTTGTGTTTTGATACTGATCTAAGTTTTATCCTTCATATTTAGTTCCTTTGTGTTTTGATACTGATCTAAGTTTTATCCTTCATATTTAGTTCCTTTGTGTTTTGATACTGATCTAAGTTTTATCCTTCATATTTAGTTCCTTTGTGTTTTGATACTGATCTAAGTTTTATCCTTCATATTTAGTTCCTTTGTGTTTTGATACTGATCTAAGCTTTATCCTTCATATTTAGTTCCTTTGTGTTTTGATACTGATCTAAGTTTTATCCTTCATATTTAGTTCCTTTGTGTTTTGATACTGATCTAAGTTTTATCCTTCATATTTAGTTCCTTTGTGTTTTGATACTGATCTAAGTTTTATCCTTCATATTTAGTTCCTTTGTGTTTTGATACTGATCTAAGCTTTATCCTTCATATTTAGTTCCTTTGTGTTTTGATACTGATCTAAGTTTTATCCTTCATATTTAGTTCCTTTGTGTTTTGATACTGATCTAAGCTTTTATCCTTCATATTTAGTTCCTTTGTGTTTTGATACTGATCTAAGTTTTATCCTTCATATTTAGTTCCTTTGTGTTTTGATACTGATCTAAGCTTTATCCTTCATATTTAGTTCCTTTGTGTTTTGATACTGATCTAAGTTTTATCCTTCATATTTAGTTCCTTTGTGTTTTGATACTGATCTAAGCTTTATCCTTCATATTTAGTTCCTTTGTGTTTTGATACTGATCTAAGTTTTATCCTTCATATTTAGTTCCTTTGTGTTTTGATACTGATCTAAGTTTTATCCTTCATATTTAGTTCCTTTGTGTTTTGATACTGATCTAAGTTTATCCTTCATATTTAGTTCCTTTGTGTTTTGATACTGATCTAAGTTTTATCCTTCATATTTAGTTCCTTTGTGTTTTGATACTGATCTAAGTTTTATCCTTCATATTTAGTTCCTTTGTGTTTTGATACTGATCTAAGCTTTATCCTTCATATTTAGTTCCTTTGTGTTTTGATACTGATCTAAGTTTTATCCTTCATATTTAGTTCCTTTGTGTTTTGATACTGATCTAAGTTTTATCCTTCATATTTAGTTCCTTTGTGTTTTGATACTGATCTAAGTTTTATCCTTCATATTTAGTTCCTTTGTGTTTTGATACTGATCTAAGTTTTATCCTTCATATTTAGTTCCTTTGTGTTTTGATACTGATCTAAGTTTTATCCTTCATATTTAGTTCCTTTGTGTTTTGATACTGATCTAAGTTTTATCCTTCATATTTAGTTCCTTTGTGTTTTGATACTGATCTAAGTTTTATCCTTCATATTTAGTTCCTTTGTGTTTTGATACTGATCTAAGTTTTATCCTTCATATTTAGTTCCTTTGTGTTTTGATACTGATCTAAGTTTTATCCTTCATATTTAGTTCCTTTGTGTTTTGATACTGATCTAAGTTTTATCCTTCATATTTAGTTCCTTTGTGTTTTGATACTGATCTAAGTTTTATCCTTCATATTTAGTTCCTTTGTGTTTTGATACTGATCTAAGCTTTATCCTTCATATTTAGTTCCTTTGTGTTTTGATACTGATCTAAGCTTTATCCTTCATATTTAGTTCCTTTGTGTTTTGATACTGATCTAAGTTTTATCCTTCATATTTAGTTCCTTTGTGTTTTGATACTGATCTAAGCTTTATCCTTCATATTTAGTTCCTTTGTGTTTTGATACTGATCTAAGCTTTATCCTTCATATTTAGTTCCTTTGTGTTTTGATACTGATCTAAGCTTTATCCTTCATATTTAGTTCCTTTGTGTTTTGATACTGATCTAAGTTTTATCCTTCATATTTAGTTCCTTTGTGTTTTGATACTGATCTAAGCTTTATCCTTCATATTTAGTTCCTTTGTGTTTTGATACTGATCTAAGCCTTTATCCTTCATATTTAGTTCCTTTGTGTTTTTGATACTGATCTAAGTTTTATCCTTCATATTTAGTTCCTTTGTGTTTTGATACTGATCTAAGTTTTATCCTTCATATTTAGTTCCTTTGTGTTTTGATACTGATCTAAGTTTTATCCTTCATATTTAGTTCCTTTGTGTTTTGATACTGATCTAAGTTTTATCCTTCATATTTAGTTCCTTTGTGTTTTTGATACTGATACTGATCTAAGCTTTATCCTTCATATTTAGTTCCTTTGTGTTTTGATACTGATCTAAGTTTTATCCTTCATATTTAGTTCCTTTGTGTTTTGATACTGATCTAAGTTTTATCCTTCATATTTAGTTCCTTTGTGTTTTGATACTGATCTAAGTTTTATCCTTCATATTTAGTTCCTTTGTGTTTTGATACTGATCTAAGTTTTATCCTTCATATTTAGTTCCTTTGTGTTTTGATACTGATCTAAGTTTTATCCTTCATATTTAGTTCCTTTGTGTTTTGATACTGATCTAAGTTTTATCCTTCATATTTAGTTCCTTTGTGTTTTGATACTGATCTAAGTTTTATCCTTCATATTTAGTTCCTTTGTGTTTTGATACTGATCTAAGTTTTATCCTTCATATTTAGTTCCTTTGTGTTTTGATACTGATCTAAGTTTTATCCTTCATATTTAGTTCCTTTGTGTTTTGATACTGATCTAAGTTTTATCCTTCATATTTAGTTCCTTCTGATCTAAGCTTTATCCTTCATATTTAGTTCCTTTGTGTTTTGATACTGATCTAAGTTTTATCCTTCATATTTAGTTCCTTTGTGTTTTGATACTGATCTAAGTTTTATCCTTCATATTTAGTTCCTTTGTGTTTTGATACTGATCTAAGCTTTATCCTTCATATTTAGTTCCTTTGTGTTTTGATACTGATCTAAGTTTTATCCTTCATATTTAGTTCCTTTGTGTTTTGATACTGATCTAAGCTTTATCCTTCATATTTAGTTCCTTTGTGTTTTGATACTGATCTAAGCTTTATCCTTCATATTTAGTTCCTTTGTGTTTTGATACTGATCTAAGTTTTATCCTTCATATTTAGTTCCTTTGTGTTTTGATACTGATCTAAGTTTTATCCTTCATATTTAGTTCCTTTGTGTTTTGATACTGATCTAAGTTTTATCCTTCATATTTAGTTCCTTTGTGTTTTGATACTGATCTAAGCTTTATCCTTCATATTTAGTTCCTTTGTGTTTTGATACTGATCTAAGCTTTATCCTTCATATTTAGTTCCTTTGTGTTTTGATACTGATCTAAGCTTTATCCTTCATATTTAGTTCCTTTGTGTTTTGATACTGATCTAAGTTTTATCCTTCATATTTAGTTCCTTTGTGTTTTGATACTGATCTAAGCTTTATCCTTCATATTTAGTTCCTTTGTGTTTTGATACTGATCTAAGCTTTATCCTTCATATTTAGTTCCTTTGTGTTTTGATACTGATCTAAGCTTTATCCTTCATATTTAGTTCCTTTGTGTTTTGATACTGATCTAAGTTTTATCCTTCATATTTAGTTCCTTTGTGTTTTGATACTGATCTAAGTTTTATCCTTCATATTTAGTTCCTTTGTGTTTTGATACTGATCTAAGTTTTATCCTTCATATTTAGTTCCTTTGTGTTTTGATACTGATCTAAGTTTTATCCTTCATATTTAGTTCCTTTGTGTTTTGATACTGATCTAAGTTTTATCCTTCATATTTAGTTCCTTTGTGTTTTGATACTGATCTAAGTTTTATCCTTCATATTTAGTTCCTTTGTGTTTTGATACTGATCTAAGTTTTATCCTTCATATTTAGTTCCTTTGTGTTTTGATACTGATCTAAGTTTTATCCTTCATATTTAGTTCCTTTGTGTTTTGATACTGATCTAAGTTTTATCCTTCATATTTAGTTCCTTTGTGTTTTGATACTGATCTAAGTTTTATCCTTCATATTTAGTTCCTTTGTGTTTTGATACTGATCTAAGCTTTATCCTTCATATTTAGTTCCTTTGTGTTTTGATACTGATCTAAGTTTTATCCTTCATATTTAGTTCCTTTGTGTTTTGATACTGATCTAAGTTTTCCTTCATCCTGATCTAAGTTTTATCCTTCATATTTAGTTCCTTTGTGTTTTGATACTGATCTAAGCTTTATCCTTCATATTTAGTTCCTTTGTGTTTTGATACTGATCTAAGCTTTATCCTTCATATTTAGTTCCTTTGTGTTTTGATACTGATCTAAGTTTTATCCTTCATATTTAGTTCCTTTGTGTTTTGATACTGATCTAAGCTTTATCCTTCATATTTAGTTCCTTTGTGTTTTGATACTGATCTAAGCTTTATCCTTCATATTTAGTTCCTTTGTGTTTTGATACTGATCTAAGTTTTATCCTTCATATTTAGTTCCTTTGTGTTTTGATACTGATCTAAGCTTTATCCTTCATAGTTTAGTTCCTGATCTGTGTTTTTGATACTGATCTAAGTTTTATCCTTCATATTTAGTTCCTTTGTGTTTTGATACTGATCTAAGCTTTATCCTTCATATTTAGTTCCTTTGTGTTTTGATACTGATCTAAGTTTTATCCTTCATATTTAGTTCCTTTGTGTTTTGATACTGATCTAAGTTTTATCCTTCATATTTAGTTCCTTTGTGTTTTGATACTGATCTAAGTTTTATCCTTCATATTTAGTTCCTTTGTGTTTTGATACTGATCTAAGTTTTATCCTTCATATTTAGTTCCTTTGTGTTTTGATACTGATCTAAGTTTTATCCTTCATATTTAGTTCCTTTGTGTTTTGATACTGATCTAAGTTTTATCCTTCATATTTAGTTCCTTTGTGTTTTGATACTGATCTAAGTTTTATCCTTCATATTTAGTTCCTTTGTGTTTTGATACTGATCTAAGTTTTATCCTTCATATTTAGTTCCTTTGTGTTTTGATACTGATCTAAGTTTTATCCTTCATATTTAGTTCCTTTGTGTTTTGATACTGATCTAAGTTTTATCCTTCATATTTAGTTCCTTTGTGTTTTGATACTGATCTAAGTTTTATCCTTCATATTTAGTTCCTTTGTGTTTTGATACTGATCTAAGCTTTATCCTTCATATTTAGTTCCTTTGTGTTTTGATACTGATCTAAGTTTTATCCTTCATATTTAGTTCCTTTGTGTTTTGATACTGATCTAAGTTTTATCCTTCATATTTAGTTCCTTTGTGTTTTGATACTGATCTAAGTTTTATCCTTCATATTTAGTTCCTTTGTGTTTTGATACTGATCTAAGCTTTATCCTTCATATTTAGTTCCTTTGTGTTTTGATACTGATCTAAGTTTTATCCTTCATATTTAGTTCCTTTGTGTTTTGATACTGATCTAAGCTTTATCCTTCATATTTAGTTCCTTTGTGTTTTGATACTGATCTAAGTTTTATCCTTCATATTTAGTTCCTTTGTGTTTTGATACTGATCTAAGCTTTATCCTTCATATTTAGTTCCTTTGTGTTTTGATACTGATCTAAGCTTTATCCTTCATATTTAGTTCCTTTGTGTTTTGATACTGATCTAAGCTTTATCCTTCATATTTAGTTCCTTTGTGTTTTGATACTGATCTAAGTTTTATCCTTCATATTTAGTTCCTTTGTGTTTTGATACTGATCTAAGCTTTATCCTT